>NC_089826.1:2682500-2702500 GCF_035046505.1 Tiliqua scincoides
GCAGACCTGAGAAGCTCACAGATTCAATGCGAGTAGAAGAATCTTTCCCTTAAGGGTTCTAAAGGCAACTATAACATTATAAGTGCTGCAGTCAGTGTCTCCAAAGCCTTTAGAAGGTAGACACCCTGAGTGTAGTGTCAAGTGCCCAGGTCTGAATGATGGTAGCTCCCCGGCAAGGCACTAATGAAATTTTGGGGAAGAGCTTCTCAATGGTATGAACTGAGATGTGGCGATGAGAACTATACGCAATACTCCAGGTGTGGCCTTAGTATCAATTTGTACAATGGTGTTATAGTATTGGCCATTTTATTCTCAATCTCTTTTTTAATGGTCCTGAGCATGGAATTTCATTGCGCTGTCCACCAGCAAACCAAGACCTTTTTCCTAATCCATCACAGACAGCTCAGAACCCATTAGTATATATGTGAAGTTTTGATTTTTTTTTGGGGGGGGGGGGGGTGACTCGTGCATTACTTTACATCAGGGGTGTCCAAATGTTTTGGCAGAGAGACATCATCTCTCTGACACTGTGTCAGGGGCTGGGAAAAAAAGAATTAATTTACATTTAAGATTTGAATAAATTTACATAAATGAATTTATTAGAGATGGAACTTATATGAATGAATGAAGGTCTCATAGTAGCTCAGGGCCTCTAAAAGTCCTTGCACAAAGCAAGGCCAGCCTTTCCTTTGTTGCCACCATTGCATCACAGATGTGAAACAGCAAGTAGTGGCGGGAGCCCTCGTCCCACAGCTCAGGTGAGAGGTCAAACAGTTGTCCTCATGCTGAGAGCAGTTGCGTTGGGCCAGCACGGGCTCCAGCAAGTCTCTGGAGGGCCAGAGGCTCATTAGAAACTGGGGGTTCCCCACGGGCTAGAATGGGAGCCCCCAAGGGCCGCAAGTGGCCCCTGGGCCAGGGTTCGGGCACCCCTGCTTCACACTTACACAGTCCTGGGCTGTTAACCAATCTGCCCCACAGATTCGTGGCTGCTGGCACTGTGACAATACTTACCGAGCCCCTTCTCACCTAACTTGCCTCCTAGCTCATTCTGAAGCCTTGTGGCCCAATAGCTCCAGCACTGGAGTCCAATCCGAGAGCCAAGGGTTCCAATCTCACCTGGCTGCAAAACCACTGGAGGGCCAGCCTCATCCCTTTTCTCCCCAGCTCTCCAGGCTATAAAAAGAAAAATACAGGCTTACACAGTGAGGGCCCTGAACTTCAAAGAGTGCTGTTGAAAGAGACGACGATTTCCCTCTTGCCAACACACGCTGAGCCATGCTGCAAATGAGCTCTTACTCAGTCAAGTGCTGCCACCACTTCCCCACTCCTCGTCACTATGCCCACCGTCCTGTGCTTTGATAATGCCATGCAATGTTCCACATCTAGTTGAGTTGAGTTCTGTGCCCTCTCTAAAAGATGTCAGTTGGCACCATCACTTGCCAATTATGGGGAGGGGCGAGGGACTAGGCAGGACAGCTGAAGCAACCAGATGCCACCAGGTACATAAGAACATAAGAACAGCCCCGCTGGATCAGGCCAAAGGCCCATCTAGTCCAGCTTCCTGTATCTCACAGCGGCCCACCAAATGCCCCAGGGAGCACACCAGATAACAAGAAGACCTGCAAGGCCTCCTGGGAATTGTAGTTTAAGAACATAAGCACAGCCCCACTGGATCAGGTCATAGGCCCATCTAGTCCAGCTTCCTGTATCTCACAGCGGCCCACCAAATGCCCCAGGGAGCACACCAGAGAACAAGAGACCTGCAAGGCTTCCTGGGAATTGTAGTTTAAGAACATAAGAACAGCCCCACTGGATCAGGCCATAGGCCCATCTAGTCCAGCTTCCTGTATCTCACAGCGGCCCACCAAATGCCCCAGGGAGCACACCAGAGAACAAGAGACCTGCAAGGCTTCCTGGGAATTGTAGTTAAGAACATAAGAACAGCCCCACTGGATCAGGCCATAGGCCCATCTAGTCCAGCTTCCTGTATCTCACAGCGGCCCACCAAATGCCCCAGGGAGCACACCAGATAACAAGAGACCTGCATCCTGGTGCCCTCCCTTGCATCTGGCATTCTGACATAGCCCCTAGGTGGCAGTGGAGGTTGGAGGGCATGGGGGAGGCTGGAAGGAGGTGGAAGGAGTTTGTATGAACACCCCCACCGCCCCCGCTGCCACTCTCTACCTGTTGTCAGGAAGACATGTTGAAGGCAAAACTCTTTTTGAGTTCGTCTGCTTATCTCTCCTCCTCGGCCAGAGCAATGTTCCCTTTTCAACAGCCTATGCAACAATTAGCTTCCTCCCCACCTCCACCCCCCCAATCCCCGTGTAAGTCACGCAACATGCTCCAGCTCTTATTATATAAAGAGTTTTCCGTCTCCCGGCGGGGAGCGAGCCGGCCCGTCACTTCCAGAGACACGCCGGCCTTGACAAGATCCGAGTCACTAGCGATGTAATCTCTCCGGCTCTGTTTGGAAAAGCACTCAGATGGGTGTCTGGCGGAATAATCTGGCCGAGGAGCCTTGATTTAAAAGCAAAATTGACAGTAACTGAGTGAGGACTGGAACTGATTGCTTAGGCTGTTGTCTTGATTTGGTACCTTTCAAGCAGCACCAGAAAAACAGCAAAGGGGAATTATGTACAGCAACAGGAAGTGAAGTTCTTGTGTGAATTACGGTGCAGAATCACAGGATTGCCCAAGACCTTCCTTCGTTAGTGCAAATCAATTGCTTTAAACTTCCATCCATGATGTTACAACCAACCCCAATCACTTATTTGGGTCACAGGAAGACGAGTCTCATCTCATTCGTTTGGGCCACAGGCGTCCATCAAAGCTTGGAGCAAAAATCCATCATGAAACAGGTTTCTCTTTGTCCTGGGAAAACTCACACCCAACAGCTTCTTCCAAACCTTGACGGGCTTTTTTCCTGCGTTCATTTTCCTGGCCAATCTGATCTCCTGCCCTGCATGGCCCATTGCAAAATCAGGACCTCCCAGGGAGACAAGAAGAAGAATTCTACAGGCTTGGCCTTTACCCAGCTGGTGGGTCCCAGACCGCTGACCGAGACCAAGTCATACACCAGAGTGGCAAATTGAGCTCAGTTCCTGAAAGGAAGCCCTGGCAGGTGAAGAGAGAGAAGGAAGGATTGGTTCTTGGCAGATCTGAGGAATCGGGGGACAATTTGCAGGTCAGGGAGCAACAGAATGAACAGTCTGAGGCACACTGAGGAGCTCACACTCCACCTGTCCCTATTTGACATAGACAATCCCCATTCCTGAGCTCTGTCCTTGTTCTCATTTTGGCTTTAGTGCTCCCTTATTGAAATGTTGGAGGTGTCACTCTTCAGAGCTCAGCTCCCTTCCCAAGCTCGCTAGGGTCCCAAGGTCTTCTTCCCAAGGTCTCTAATCTACTTTTTGTGGACTGAGCCAGGAGATACCTCTTGTCTCCAGTGGGGATGTTCAGGAGGACTTGCCAAGTTCCTGAGCTGAAATCATCAGATGAAACCTCCTCATAAGAGGAGGACCCCCAGAGAATGGGAGACAGGGCACCATGAGGCTAAAGCCTGGGATTATATTCTACCCAGAGAACATGCAGAATTGGGGGACAACATGTCTCAACTGGATCCATCCTCCCAACTCTAGACACCCCCCAGAACTCTAGGTCCTCCCAGATGCAAGGGAGGGCACCAGGATACAGGTCTCTTGTTGTGTGCTCCCTGAGGCATTTGGTGGGCCACTGTGAGACACAGGAAGCTGGACTAGATGGGCCTATGGCCTGATCCAGTGGGGCTGTTCTTATGTTCTTAACTACAATTCCCAGGAAGCCTTGCAGGTCTCTTGTTATCTGGTGTACTCTCTGGGGCATTTGGTGGGCCGCTGTGAGACACAGGAAGCTGGACTAGATGGGCCTATGGCCTGATCCAGCGGGGCTGTTCTTATGTTCTTAACTACAATTCCCAGGAAGCCTTGCAGGTCTCTTGTTATCTGGTGTACTCCCTGGGGCATTTGGTGGGCCGCTGTGAGACACAGGAAGCTGGACTAGATGGGCCTATGGCCTGATCCAGTGGGGCTGTTCTTATGTTCTTAACTACAATTCCCAGGAAGCCTTGCAGGTCTCTTGTTATCTGGTGTACTCCCTGGGGCATTTGGTGGGCCGCTGTGAGACACAGGAAGCTGGACTAGATGGGCCTATGGCCTGATCCAGTGGGGCTGTTCTTATGTTCTTAACTACAATTCCCAGGAAGCCTTGCAGGTCTCTTGTTATCTGGTGTACTCTCTGGGGCATTTGGTGGGCCGCTGTGAGACACAGGAAGCTGGACTAGATGGGCCTATGGCCTGATCCAGTGGGGCTGTTCTTATGTTCTTAACTACAATTCCCAGGAAGCCTTGCAGGTCTCTTGTTATCTGGTGCGCTCCCTGGGGCATTTGGTGGGCCGCTGTGAGATACAGGAAGCTGGACTAGATGGGCCTATGGCCTGATCCAGCGGGGCTGTTCTTATGTTCTTAACTACAATTCCCAGGAAACCTTGCAGGTCTCTTGTTATCTGGTGCGCTCCCTGGGGCATTTGGTGGGCCGCTGTGAGACACAGGAAGCTGGACTAGATGGGCCTATGGCCTGATCCAGTGGGGCTGTTCTTATCTACAATTCCCAGGAAGCCTTGCAGGTCTCTTGTTATCTGGTGTGCTCCCTGGGGCATTTGGTGGGCCACTGTGAGACACAGGAAGCTGGACTAGATGGGCCTATGGCCTGATCCAGTGGGGCTGTTCTTATCTACAATTCCCAGGAAGCCTTGCAGGTCTCTTGTTATCTGGTGTGCTCCCTGGGGCATTTGGTGGGCCACTGTGAGACACAGGAAGCTGGACTAGATGGGCCTATGGCCTGATCCAGTGGGGCTGTTCTTATGTTCTTAACTACAATTCCCAGGAAGCCTTGCAGGTCTCTTGTTATCTGGTGTGCTCCCTGGGGCATTTGGTGGGCCGCTGTGAGACACAGGAAGCTGGACTAGATGGGCCTATGGCCTGATCCAGTGGGGCTGTTCTTATCTACAATTCCCAGGAAGCCTTGCAGGTCTCTTGTTATCTGGTGTGCTCCCTGGGGCATTTGGTGGGCCACTGTGAGACACAGGAAACTGGACTAGATGGGCCTATGGCTTGATCCAGCGGGTCTCTTCTTATGTTCTTATGTTTTAACTGGAACACTGGCACTTCAGGAGCGGACGTTGCAACGTTCAAACTGCAGCTTAGACCCAACAGTGCAGCCTTACCTGGCAGCATAAAAAGGAAGGATCCTGACTTATGTATAATCAGGATCAGAGCCTCTTTGGTGCACCAGAAAGGGTGGAGCCACAGGCCGTCTATGCATAACCTCTGTTGCTGCCTGAAGGTGCCCCCCTACCTTCCAGCACCCCCACTGCTCGTCTCTTGGCCATCTGATTTGTGGTAGTCCAGTGGATGCTGTCGACTGGCTCCCCTGCTTCTCCTGAAGACCGAGACCAGATCCACAGTCATGTAAATGCACACACATTTTAATATTAAGCAGTGGAGTAGTTCACAGCTTGTGGCTTCACCTGCCGAGGAGGTGCATTTTGAATGCTGAAAACTGATTGTAGAATAAAAATGTCTCTTGGCCTTTTTAATGTGGTGAAGGACAAGCAATTGCAAGCAAATTGCAGAATACATGAATGCTGGAACATGCAGACAGGAGAACACAGCAGAGTGCAGCCTTCAGTCATGCGTAATCGGGGTGGGGGGGCCTTGGGAAGCAAACCTCGGTATGAAAACTAGAGTGTTTCCAACATATGGCTCTTTGTGAACTGTTGGAGAGTAGAGAGGACCAGGGCCTTTACCCAGCAGTGCTCTCTGGTTCCTTAACCCATCCCTGCCCAGCCCACAGGCATACACATTTGATCCCTGTTGTATATGTGCAATGTTGGGCAGAAATGGCTTAAAAATGACCGCAAAAAGAGAGGTTTATATAGGTGCCTGAGGATGCAAGGGCCAATCACAGTGGAGTAGGCAGGACCAGGCAAAGAATGCTTAAAGCCGCCAAGGAGGCCTTCAGGTTTCCATAGAAATGTAATGGGTGGTGTTGCCAGGTGTTGTCTAGTCTCTGCCCAGCTCAATGTGGTAGGCTAGTCTCTGCCTGGCGTGGGTGCTTCTGCCCTCAGCCTTGAACCAAGAGGCTGACTGAAGGTCGAGTCTCAGGTCTTGGGAGGGCTCTGGTGATCCTTGCACAAGGATCCAGCTCCAGCTCCACTTCAGGAGGGTCCCTCGTCAGCAAATGGCTGCCCTCATTTGCCACTGGACACTTGGAACACCTTGAATACAGAATCTGTGCCGGGTGTGCTCACAGGTGACACGCCTACCTCCCCAACCATCCCAGTCCCCCAAGAGCCAGCTTGCTGCTCTCCACAGCTCCCATCTTTAGTTCTGTCTCTTGGTCATGTTAGAGTGTGAGGCACCATCGAAACAGCAGGACAAAAAGGTAGATTTTTGAACAGAGTTTTCTGGGTGACTCTCTAGCAGTGTCTGCCAGCGGCCGCCTTGTCCTTGCCTTGATGTTGTGGGTTTCTTTACCTCTTCCCCTTCCCTCCCTGTAGAAAGAGCGCAGGGTTCAGAGGCACCGTGACTCATTCGCTTGCAAATTTCTCCAGGTCTTTTTATCTCCTCTTTGCACCAGAGTGTCACTGAGGTGTGGAATCAGCAGGGGGGCATTAAAAGAAAAAAGAAGAAGAAGAAAGGGAAAGGGAGAGAAAGAGGAGAATCAATGTGATTCTTGTCTGATGCGGCACACATCACCTGCTTCCTGTGATCGCCTTTCATGCGGCTTCCCAGCTGGGACAGATAAGCTAATTTCCTTGGCAGTGATACATTTGCCCTTTTAAGTCTATCAAGTGGTACTTGGTTCATTAGCAAGATCAGAAGCGGAGCAGTGATAGCCTGAAGATGGATGTTTATCCCGGCAGCGCAGGGAAGCCATTGCTGGGAAACGGTCCCCAAACAAACAGCCCTCCTCTTTTTGTGAGCTATCCACAAGGACTGCCAGGGCGCACTCAGTAATGGGGAGGGAGGGTGAACTGGAGACGGGTGAGTGGATCTTTTCATACAGTGCTGGGGTTGGGGTGGGGTGGAGGGCTGTGGCTTGGCAGGTGTGGCCCCGCCTCCCCAGGGTACACACCTGCAGGAACAGCAGAAGGCCAACAGCCTGAATGTCTTTGAAATGGAACCAGACCAATTAATGGGGGAGGAAACATCTGCCAATGGCACCTAATCACAGCGCCTAAAGGCAGTGGTATAGCTAGAGGGGGTGCAAAGCACTGAGTTTTGCAAGAAACCTCATTGCAGCATGCAAGGGGCCCCTCCCTCTCCCCTTCAGAGCCAGGCGTAAGCCTGCATTTTGCTCCCTCCACCTGGAATGGCTCCGAAGGGGAGGAGGAGGGGCCCCTTGCACGCTGCAGAGGCTCCCTTTGACCTTTGATGTAAAATCATAGGTGGAAGGAACCTACAAGGTCATCTAGTCCAACCCCCTTGGCAATTTGTTCCACTGCTGAACTGCCCTGGCCATCAGGAATTTTTTCCTGATGTCCAGTCAGAATCCCTTCTCTTGCACGTTGTACGTGTTGGATCCAGTTCTATTTTCAAAGGCAGTTAAAAAACAAAAAAACATAAGAACAGCCCCACTGGATCAGGCCATAGGCCCATCTAGTCCAGCTTCCTATATCTCACAGCGGCCCACCAAATGCCCAGGGAGCACACCAGATAACAAGAGACCTGCAAGGCTTCCTGGGAATTGTAGTTAAGAACATAAGAACAGCCCCACTGGGTCAGGCCAGAGGCCCATCTAGTCCAGCTTCCTGTATCTCACAGCGGCCCACCAAATGCCCCAGGGAGCACACCAGATAACAAGAGACCTGCAAGGCTTCCTGGGAATTGTAGTTAAGAACATAAGAACAGCCGCGCTGGATCAGGCCATAGGCCCATCTAGTCCAGCTTCTTGTATCTCACAGCGGCCCACCAAATGCCCCAGGGAGCACACCAGATAACAAGAGACCTGCAAGGCCTCCTGGGAATTGTAGTTAAGAACATAAGAACAGCCCCACTGGATCAGGCCATAGGGCCATCTAGTCCAGCTTCCTGGATCTCACAGTGGCCCACCAAATGCCCCAGGGAGCACACCAGATAACAAGAGACCTGCAAGACTTCCTGGGAATTGTAGTTAAGAACATAAGAACAGCCCCACTGCATCAGGCCATAGGCCCATCTAGTCCAGCTTCCTGTATCTCACAGTGGCCCACCAAATGCCCCAGGGAGCACA
This sequence comes from Tiliqua scincoides, assembly GCF_035046505.1. Classification (NCBI taxonomy): domain Eukaryota; kingdom Metazoa; phylum Chordata; class Lepidosauria; order Squamata; family Scincidae; genus Tiliqua; species Tiliqua scincoides. Next base: position 2,690,814 of record NC_089826.1, read on the forward strand.
CCAGACAACAAGAGACCGCATCCTGGTGCCCTCCCTTGCATCTGGCATTCTGACATAACCCATTTCTAAAATCAGGAGGTTGCGCATACACATCATGGCTTGTACCCCGTAATGGATTTTTCCTCCAGAAACTTGTCCAATCCCCTTTTAAAGGCGCCCAGGTCAGACGCCATCACCACAACCTGTGGCAAGGAGTTCCACAGACCAACCAGTTGAGAACAAGTTTTTTCCTTCTTTCATATGACAGCCCTTTAGGTGTTTGAAAAGCCTTATCATATCACCTCTCAGCCTTTTCCAAGCTGACCATACCAAGTTCCCTCAACCTTTCCTCATAGGGCTTGCTCTCCAGCCCTCTAACCACCCTCATCTCTCTCCGTTGAACCTGCTCCAGTTTGGCGGCATCTTTTCTTAAGTGAGGTGCCCAGAATTGGACACAGTATTCCCAGTGAGGTCTGACTAAAGCAGAATAAAGTGGAACCCCAACTTCTCACGACTTGGAACTTACAGTTCTACTAATGATGTCTTCGCCATGCATGCAAAAACCATAAGGCGCCGCTGAGCGGAAAGTGAGTTGGCAGAAAGAGAGTTGCCAATCCTCTAGGACTGGCCTGGAATCTCCAGCGATCAGCATCAATTTCTTAGTGATGCTTAAAGCAATTTTTACAGTGCCTACCTGGTTTGTTTGTTTGCAGGTTGATGTGCCACTTTTCTCCAGGTAATGAAACCTGGTGCCTATGCGGGTTTAAGGACATGGCATCATGTTGGGGAAGAAAAATATCCAGGAATAGCTTCATGCAGAGGTGGTAACCCTAGTGATGATATAGACCAGGAGTAGTCAAACCTGCAGCACTCACACCACTAGAGGCAGACACTTTCAAAATGGCATGCACAGCAGTACCAATCCCCCTGTTGGCGACCTGAGCAAAGCTTCCTTGGCCACCATGCAGACTGGCTTGGCATGAAGTGTGCAGCTGAGCTGGGCTAGGCTGGTCAGCTGCCAATCACTCACATGCAAGGCATGCTGGGGCACTATCTTTCCAGGCCAGTGTTGGCACAGTGCAGCGGACCACCACTGGAGGCAAACAACTCAGGACCCCGCCCCATCTACATGGTTCAGATTGTCCTGGCCAAACTGTACCCAGCAGGGACACCAATGAAGGCAGAGCCCTGCGACGTCATAGCACAGAGTTAAGTTCAGGTATTTCTGGGGACCAGATGATGGTCTGGTCCCCAGCAGACCAGCAGCTTTCATTCAATAGAACAAACACTGGCATCACTGTGAACAGGCCATGGGAGTGAAAAGGGTTCAGTGTAACTGAATGATCAAATCTCACTCAGTGCCAGGATGCAGTAGAATTAGGGGGTGGTGTTCAACCGATGTTTGGACTGCCACTGAACCCGGAGGCAACCCGGAGGCCCGGATGCAGTGGCATAGCTGGAGGGGGTGCAAAGCACTAAGTTTTGCAGGGAGCCTCACCACAGCATGCAAGGGGCCCCTCCCCTTACCACTGGTACTGGTTAGGATTAGGCTGTCAAAGAGACAGGGGATAAAATGAGATCGCTCTATGCTTGTTCTTTTAGGACTGCCAATTAGAATGTTTGAAACCCCAAATCTACAATGGATAGTTTCAAAGGGCTTCTGCAAATATCTATAATTTTTTCCACTCCGGATGCAAAACCTGCATATTCCCACTTGTAGGCAAGTGACCTGAACAGTCGGCAAGTTTGAAATGTGCTGTTAGATCTGCAGAGAAAGCAGTGTGGTAGCTGTGTATGGGGTTGCCCTTTTTCCAATTGTGCATTTGCCATGGGCAGAGCTGCATTGTGCTGCTTAGAGAGATGTCGGAGGTTTTGAATGGGCAATCATGATGCGCAACCAGGGCAGTTGTGGGCACGAACGAGATGCCTGAGATGTGCAACTGTGGTCTGGATCAGCACTGTGCAAATCGCATCACTGCTCCTGGTGGATAAGAGTCCTGAACATGGAACAGCCAGGAAGGCGGAAAATAAATGTGGAAATAAAGGGATATGTTTCCAAAGCCTTCAGCCGGCTCTGCAGGAGGTGCCTAAAGCAGATTTTATGAGGGCTGTGGAAAAATAAAAGGCTTCCCTTTACTGATCAGCCTGAAAGCAGGGGGATGTGGGATATTTCAGCATCAATGCTTTCTGCATACATTCTGAAAATATTATTTAAATGAATGCAAATATTAAAATATAGCTGTGAATCCTGCTGTTGCATTGATTCGGGACTGACAAAAGAAACCATTTCTTCATACTGCATAATGTGTGCATGAAGGTCATTACCCTTCGTCATGGTGGCCACTGGTTCAGATGGCTTCAAAAAACGGATTGGACAAAGTCGTGGAGGGGGAAGCAATCTTATCCATGGCTATCATCCATAAAAGCTAAATAGATCCTCCATATTCCATGGCAGTGTACCTCTGAACAACCTGGGGAGGACAGCGGTCGTCATTCCCTGCTTGTGGGCTTTATAGAAGCAGCTGCTGGGTCACTATTGGGAAGAGGACACTGGACTAGTTGGACCCCAGGTTTGATTCAGCAGTTCTCCTACGATAGACAGTTTGCACAGCTAACATTTCTCCTTTGCTGCTAGCCGCAGTTTTAAGGTGGTGGTGGTTTCAATTAAAGTTTTGGCCAGGGGGGAAGGGGCTTGGCACCTCCTTCTTCGTGTGGCACGACCCTTCTCCAAATGGGGAGCTGCTTTTTGAAAAAGAAGCAAGCACTGGGCGTTCCAGTCATGAACTGGCTTGGCACGGAATCTTCCAGATAGGGTGGCAGTCCACACAGATAATGGTGTGTCCAGGCAGGCTGCCAAAAAGGGCCAGACAAAGGACAGTTTGGTGCCCAGCAACTTGCAACCAAAAAGCCACCGACGTATCAACTCTTGTGGGTCTAGTGAAGCACCTGACCTTTGCTTGGCGTCTCCTGTCGCATTTGATTCCTGCTCGGTGACTGTCTCCAAACTTTGGCCTGGCTTGGTCGCAAAACAGACTGCCCCCCCCAGTCGCCCACTTTGCCACGGTGTTGTGCAGGTGCCACATCCCATTACGCTCCGTGGGCCTCTGAGTCGCCATAGCTGCTCTCACACATTTGTCACATCCAGTGGGCTGCTGCCTGTGGGGGCTGAAGGGGGGTGAGTGCAAGGAGCTGGGCAAACGGGAAGCCAAGTGTGAACGGCAGGCGTAACCTGGGCAGAGGAACATGCATTTTCACGCTGCTGATCAAGGAAGGGGATTAGAGGCTGTCAGAAGAGATTTCACTCTTGTCTGTTGCCTTCACCTTTCAAAGACCGTGCCGTGTTCCTGGTGCTGGATTGCTAACCAGGGGAGGTGCTGCCATGCTTGGAAAGATTGCTCCCCGGCTTGGAAGCTCCTCTTGCTTGTTGGTCAGTATCCAGTCTCTGTTGCTACTCTGAAAATGCTCAGACTGGCAAATGAGAGCAAAGCAGCATCCCATAAAATAAATAGAGCAGAGCAGCTGCTTCAAGAAGAAAAATCAACCAACCCCAAATCATGGGAAAGACCTGGGCAAGTAAAAACAGGTTTCACCTGGCATGGGAAAGGATGCAGGTGCAGACCAGGCATTCCTCTTTTGAGAGAGAGTGCCAAAGATGGGGTCAGTGGCATAGCTAGAGGGGGGGTGCAAAGCACTACGTTTTGCAGGGAGCCTCACCGTAGCCTGCAAGCAGCCTCTCCCCCTCCCCTTCGGAGCCATTCTGGGCAGGGGAAGCAAAACGGAGGCAGGGAAGCAAAAGCCTTCATTTTGCTCCCCCCCCCCTCAGAATGGTTCCAAAGGGGAAGGGGAGGGGCCTTGCGTGCTGCAGCGAGGCTCCCTGCAAAACTTAGTGCTTTGCACCCCCTCCAGCTACACCACTGGATGGGGTGCCACAACTGGTAAGACCCTGCAGGGTTCCAGAGGCTGCCCTCCTTTTCTGGATGATACACCAGCCTTTGTTCCTAAAGCTGTCTGAACTGGAAAAGGGAGAGGGATGGAGCAGAAACATTGAGGGAAGGGAAGTGGCGAGCTACAGCATCTCTGAGTCTCCTGTCCTGTCTTCCACAGTCCTTTTCCAACCCAAGAAGTGGGAGGAGGAAAGGTGGAGGCAAGAGGATGGAGGAAGGTGGGGCTCCCCTTCAATTTGCAGCCAGAGCTCTGCTTTAAAGCGCTCTCTGTTGCATTCAGTTGCTGTGCAAATCTTCCAGGTTTTTGTAAACTGCAGCTCCAAGCTCCGAAGACAATTCTCACCAACTAACGCGTCACGCCATGCTTTATATTGGCTCGTTAAATTAAATCACACACCTGTTCCTTTCTCTTTTTTGAATTTTTACAGCTACTTTTAACAAAAATGTCGTTCCTTTAACAATATGGGTCACGTTGGGTAGAGCTGCACAGATCAGATTCCTCCGTCTCCTCATTTTCCATTCTCGCTGTCCAGCAACAAAAGTTGTGGGATGAAAGGGGGGAAAGGGATTGTTGTGGGATGAAAGAATGCGAACACCTGTACTGAAGTGATCTATTACCAGACTTATTTTCCCACATTTCTATCCTAAATAGGACCCTGGAGGCAGCAAACAACCATTTCAAAAGTGGTGATCAATAAAGCAACATGAACGAAAGTCCTAAAACAGGCGTCACATTTGGGCCAGTATCCAAGGCAGGTTTCAACTGGGAGTTCAGTCCTGGTGCAGCCAGTTTGGAGAAGAAGCAGAAAGGTCAGAGGCCAGGTTGAGGCTGGGTCTCGGAGTGGGGTGGGGGGCAAAGCAAGGCCACCAGTGTGTCAAACTGCTCAGAATAAGAATCCAAGCTAAGGAGACTCTTGCCTCCCTAGATCACCCCAGATCACCTCCTTCCTTTTGGGCTGACAGGCTGCCATTTCCTTTCTTACTATTGTCAGGATTGGGGTTTTGTGAGACATGAGGTTCAAGCCAGCCAACCTCTCCCCCTAAGGGCTGTCCTGATGGTAGGACTTCAGAGGCTGGCTGCTAGAAACTATGGCTGAAGATCTCCCAATACTCTATGAAAATAGCAGTGGTAATAAATATCATTATTAAATGATCCAAGGATGTCCTATTGGAAAGCAAATCCAAACTATGGATTTGACATCTAAACACACAAAGAGGATCCAACCAGATCGCCCACAGCAGGAAATCCCATAGCCTGGATACTACTAGGGAGAAACCCTGACCTGCATGCCCACCTCAAGAAAGTGGAGAACCTGGAGCAGGGCTGCTACTGAAGACCAAATTGTGCAGGCAGGGGGATGCATAAGATGCTGAACTCAGTCACTGTGGGAAGGCAAAGGTGGGCTATACAGATCAAAATACATCAGCAGAACACTGTAGGGCTAGACCATCTTCCGGTGCCAATGCGTGGGATGCCAATTGTCTTTGAAGCAGCTGCTTCCTGATTTGAGGAAAGCAGTTCAAAAACACCAGTTTCCTCTTCCACAATCAAGGACCAGCTCTCATCCTTCAAAAAATACAATTGCCTCCTTCGAGAACAGCTGAAGCTTTGACTTGCCAAAAATGTTTCACAGTATCCGCCATCCATTTCTGGCTGACACCATAGTTCGCAAACTCAGAAAAAAAGCCCTTGGTCTTAAACAAAGTCACTGCTTCCCTTGAAAATTCTGAGTACTTTCTTCTTTGGCCAAACCCTGAAACTCATTTCAGGTGTCACATTTTTGAAATCTCAGTGCCGAACGTATAGGGAAGAAGCTTTTATTAAAGGGATATCAGCACCCGCCATCTCTGGTATGTTCCTTTCCAACGATTTGTTAGAATTTCTTTTATCTGGGTCTGCAGTGACATCAATCTGTTGGCAAGGGTCCGACACGGAAAGCACACATTTCAGGTTCAGAAAATGTCACCGTTCCTGTAATAGCGGCCATGAGGTCTACAATGTAAGGGCTTCCATGCTTCTTTCTGCTATTTCTGAAAGGCTCTCAGTCATGTAATGCAGGGGTCTCCAAACCCTGGCCTGGGGGCCCGCAGCAAACCTCTTTCCGGCCTGCGGTCAACCTGAAAGCCTCTGGCCCACTCAACTGAACATGACCAGAACTGTGCTCTGATTGTGTCTGGAGGGTGTTCTGAGGGCCAGAAAGGTTGAATGAATGAGTCCATTCATTCATTCATTCACTCATCTAAGTTCCATCTCTAATTTATTTATTTAAATTTTATATTTAAATTTTTTTCCGGCCCTCCACATCACGCCAGATATTTGATGCAGCCCTCTGGCCAAAAAGTTTGGAGACCCCTGTTGTAATGAATGGGGCAGCTTTGGGAAATGCAAAGCTTTTGCCATTAGACTGTGTCAAGTTTACAGGAGCTGACCCCTTTGAATAGAACCCTGCAACCTTTATTGTGAGGGCTCTATTGATTTAGGTCCTCAACCATCAGGGGCAAAATATCCTCCTGGTATTTGCAGTGGTGTAGTTAGAGGGGGTGCAAAGCACTAAGTTTTGCAGGGAGCCTCACCACAGCATGCAAGCGACCCCTCCCCTTTGGAGCCATTCCAGGCAGGGGGAGCAAAACGGAGGTGTATGCTCTTTGCAGCTGCTGTGAGGCTCCCTGCAAAACTTAGTGCTTCCCCCCCTCAAGCTACACCCCATGGTATTTGCATTCCTCTGACTTTTCTGTAACCTTCAATTTAACATGTTTCCAGGTGTTCCTCTAAAGGTAAAAACTGCCAAATGCTGCCAGATCGTTCTGTTACATCTCAGTACAGAAGAGTGTTGATTTCGGTGTCAGTCATTCTGTTAACAAGCTTGTTCTGCTGCTCTCCTTCTTCCGCTTGCCACGTTTGAAGGATCCCATCATGCCACTGTTGTGGAACAGGAGCTCCGGAATAGACATTGCAGGTGAGTTGACATCGTCTGGCATTAGGAGAAAAGCAATTGATGCATTCATTACGCAGTCGGTTTTGTGTGCCAGGAAGCTATCTCTTTCCTCCGAGATGATTATTTCACATGATCTGTTCAGCTGAGGTGAGTGATTGCACACCCCAGCCATAGAGATTAGTGATTCCTTTATATTCTGCTTGTCAAGGTCTGTTGAAAATACAGGGGTTTTTCCCCTCATAGCATATGCTTGCAAGGGCCTAATGTCAGCTGCAACTTTATGCAGTAATTAAATCTGTGTTTGCCACATTGCTCAATGCTCTCTCTCTCTCTCTCTCTCTCTCTCTCTCTCTCTCTCTCTCTCTCTCTTTCTCTCTCTCTCTCTCTCATATTAACATTTCACAGAAAATAAAGTAAGCTGATGCCTCTTTAACACTGTACGTAATATCATAGACACCAGTGGTTCACAGCAAACCGGCAAGCTGCGTAATGTTGTGCCCGGTGGCCTTATTTCTGCCTCTGCAAATTACGACAGCCTTGGTAATTTCGAAAGCAGTGAGCTTGGACGGCCCCCCCTAAGACTGCAATCCAGATTCAGCACCCCAAACTCGATAAAAGGAAATGGGTCAAAATGATGCGCACTTGTGGTGACCCCCATTTACGTTTTCACCTGCCCAGTAGGAGCTCAGCATGAGATGCGGCTGCCACACACCAACTGTGGATTTATTGGTGTAATGAGGGACTAAGGAAACGGAACAATGATGAATCAGGGGGTCCTTGGGTTCAAATCTAATATTTACCATGAGCTCAATCAGAGGCTTAAGGCAAGCCGCTCCTTATGTAAAGATAATACGAACAGCTTAACTTACAGCTTATAGTGTAAGAGTTTCTGAGACAATGCATGTGAAGCGTTTTGATTCTAAGTATTTTGAAGTGCTATATAAATGCAAAGGCATTATCTTTGTAATGTGTCATAACTGACTGATTAACGATAAGAGCTGTCAGCCCATCTGAGAAAGGTTAGTTGATTAATGAACTCTTTCTTAACCGATTACTGCGCATTTACATCTAGAGTCACCAGAATCTCAGTATCGGTGCCTTCCTGAGACTATTGCTGACCTGAACCCCACACTGCATATTCTCCACCCCCTTTTCAGGCAGTGAAAATGGGGGGGGGGAGTTTGATTATTTCTTACAGGGCCCCATGAATTTAGATTAAAATGTACAGGGAGGGGGGCAGCTTTCCAGTATGAGTGACAGCAGTGACATAGCTAGAGGGGGTGCAAAGCTCTAAGTTTTGCAGGGAGCCTCACCGTAGCATGCAAGTGGCCCCTCCCCTTCGGAGCCATTCTGGATGGTGGAAGCAAAATAGAGGTGATTGCACCACAATCACCTGTGCCACTGAGTGGCAACCATCTGCACCTTTTTTTTTTATAGACAGAAAATGCCACACTTCTGTGTGTAGTGATGATGGTGGCAGAGATATGGCATTTTCTGTTTTTTTTAAAAAATGTTGCCCCCACCCTTTACAGTGGTAAGCGACTCCCGTTCTGAAAATGTTGATCTCATGTTGTGCCTAACCTCCCCATTTTCAAGGGTCACTTCCTGGCACCCTGAAACTCATTGCATATCAGGATTCAGGATTGGCAACCTTCAGTCTCAAAAGTCTATGGTATAAGCCTACAGCACCCGGTATTCCCAGGCGGTCTCCCATCCAAGTACGAACCAGGCCCAACCCTGCTTAGCTTCCGAGATCATGGGATAAGCCTACAGCACCCGGTATTCCCAGGTGGTCTCCCATCCAAGTACTAACCAGGCCTGACCCTGCTTAGCTTCCGAGATCATGGTAGAAGCCTACAGCACCCGGTATTCCCAGGCAGTCTCCCATCCAAGTACTAAACAGGCCTGACCCTGCTTAGCTTCCAAGATCATGGTATAAACCTACAGCACCCGGTATTCCCAGGCGGTCTCCCATTCAAGTACTAACCAGGCCTGACCCTGCTTAGCTTCCGAGATCATGGTATAAGCCTACAGCACCCGGTATTCCCAGGCGGTCTCCCATCCAAGTACGAACCAGGCCTGACCCTGCTTAGCTTCCGAGATCATGGTATAAGCCTACAGCACCCGGCATTCCCAGGCGGTCTCCCATCCAAGTACTAACCAGGCCTGACCCTGCTTAGCTTCCGAGATCATGGTATAAGCCTACAGCACCCGGCATTCCCAGGCGGTCTCCCATCCAAGTACTAACCAGGCCTGACCCTGCTTAGCTTCCGAGATCATGGTATAAGCCTACAGCACCCGGCATTCCCAGGCGGTCTCCCATCCAAGTACTAACCGGGCCTGACCCTGCTTAGCTTCCAAGATCAGATGAGATAGGGCATGTGCAGGCAGTAGATCACTGAATATAATGTTGGTGAATATATTCTGATCAGTAAAAATGGAGGCATTGAAGGAAGAGCAAGAGACTTACGGCCCCATTCAGCCTGGGCCTTCCACTGATGGGATTTGCATTCTGTCCCCAGAAGGCCTGGGCTGCTGGTGCAGCAGTCACAATCATGGCACACAGAAGAGGGCCACCAGTGCAAATGGCCGGGGTCCCCTCATGCACAACACAGGAGCATCCAGCTGTTGCCAGTAAGTTGGCAGCCGGGTGGGCAGTGGGTGTGGAGGGGGAGGATTGAGGTGTTTGGGGGAAGGAACCAGGTGGCATGTCAGGGTAGAGAGGGGGTGGATCCAGCATCAGTCATGCACACCAGATCCAATCTTGCAACCTCGCCTTGGAACAGCCCCTAGCTCTCATAGGACTTACACCAGCTCCATAGCTGGGATGGCTTCAATGATGCTCTGTTCTGATTCTCTCATGCTGCCTGAGATCTTGTGTGGTCAAACTAGGCATTTGTCTCTGGCCTTCCTGACCCCTGCACCTACTTCTTGCCTACTTGGACCAACTGCCAGTTCTTCCCAGGCCCTAGAACCCAAATGCATGAATACTGACTTTGGCAAGGCTTGAATCAAGTGGAGCCCCAGGGCAGAATCACAGGAGGTAACTGGGGGGGGGGCAGAGAGAGGCCAAGCCATTTGTGCAATGAGGGTAAGTATAGGGCATGAGAAGGTGGCATCATTATACAGGAAACTGCCTTCTTAAACTTCAGGACCTTGGTCCATGTAGCTCAGCATTGCTGACACTGACTAGCAGTGACTTGCCAGGGTTTCAGGCAGGGATTTTTCTCTGGCACTGCCAGGAATAAAACTCAGGTCCTTCTGCATGCAAAGCAGGGATGGTTCTATCACTGAGCCATTGCTCCCTCCCAGCTGAGGGGGCTTTGGGGGAACAAAATGAGAGTCCCCTGTTGGCAACTGCTGGGAGGTACACCACGGCTGTTACCGTGGAACAGTGAACTGATGACAAAGACCAGCTGCAAAGGAGCCTTATTTGGGTTCCTTTTCACCTCCCACTTGCCCAAATGTCAGCAAAATGTTGAGGCTTGAGAAACGGGTGAGGTCACCCTGACGTGGCCTTCTCTGCGCCTCTCTCCCTGAAACAGAAATTGTGAACCAAGGGAAGAAGCCGTTGCGAATGTTATTCTTCCTTTAATTGTAATTTCAAGAAGTTGAAAGCTTCTGTGGGCTTGATGAAAATGAAGAGCCCACTACTGTCGTCCCCCGCTGTTTTAATAATTTTATTAGCAGCTGCTGTGCAAGGAAGACAATGGGACGCTGAGCTGCTGCTCTGAATTACCGCGTGTGTGAAGAGCCCCATCTCAGCCTGAGCCAAAACTGCTCACTTCATTTTTTGCAGGTGTTAAAGAGCATCTGCTGTTCTGAGCTCTTGTGAGCACTCACTTGTGAGCTCTTGTGAGCACTCACTGTTTCGGTGCTGTTCAATGGGCGTTTCGTTCCCCAAGATGCTGTGGCTTCTCAACGTCCTTCTGTGCCCTTGCAGTCCTCCAGGGCTGACCCAGCCATGAAGTGAATGACGTGATGGATGGTAGGAGGAGGAGTGACACCAAATCTGCCTCCCTCCAGCCTGCCACAGGCCAAGTCACATTAATCTGCTTCCTGCTCACTAACTTGAACTTAAACCACATCACTCACCTCACTGTGCCCCCTTTACACTTGTTCAAGGAACAAGCAAGGTAAGGGGGTGGGGAAGCAGCCACGTCAAGCTCCTTCCTTGCAGTCCCTTTACAGCTAACAGGAAGTGGGGTGCATGCTGGAAGTTTTGAGCATGACCTGCACTACCTGTTTTGAATTGCACAGGAAGCAGTGAGGAAGGTGTCTATTCTGATCATACATCAGTGTGCAGCAAGGTGAACAATGTGTGCAGCTGACCTGAAAGTGCCTTGAAAGTGCTACTTTGATAGTGAACATGGAAATGAAGCCACACTTCATGCTGCCCTCGCACCGTGTGGGGAGAAGTTCTCCTGCACACACACCCCTTGAAATGAACAATTAATTCATTTCAGTGCAGCTTGCAGGGATCACTTTCCTACCAGATGGTGTCAAAATATTTTAGGCTGCAGTTTCAAAGAAGGCTAGTTTGGGGGTGTGTGTGTTTGCATGTCTTGCTTTTCATTTATAGGCTGCCCAAGACATTTCCTCTGTTCTTTCTACCCAGACCTCTCTCCATCCAACTGGGGAAATATGACACCAAAATTCCCCTCTGCTTGCTTTCTAGGACTAGTTGACATTCATATGACTAAGGAAATAGAGGACAAGCATAACTGGAGAAATCCTTTTGAGTGGGATATTTTCAGGGCATAACTGAAATGCATATAAATTCAGGTCCATGCCTGAAAAGGGAGATTTGCAATGTGAATGAGCACTC
>NC_089826.1:3392500-3455000 GCF_035046505.1 Tiliqua scincoides
AGTAAAATAACATACAACTATGTCTGAAAATTTCATCTTTTAAGAAGCCAAGAAGACCCCTGGCTGGGTCAGACCAAAGGTATTATGTAGGCCAGCTTTCTCATTCCAGTAACTTCCAAATTGTCAGCAGATTGTGGCTCCCGGCTAAGCTGAGGAAGTCAACCAGGGGAGCCTTGCAAAAAACCCACCGCTGTATACATTGAAGCTCTCATGTGAAGAGTCTGGCAGCCAGTGGCCCAGTCTGGCAACCAGTGCTGAAGCCCAAACAAGAGATGGGCCTCTTTGGCCTAGAAAAGAGACGCCTGAGGGGGGACATGATTGAGACATACAAAATTATGCAGGGGATGGACAGAGTGGATAGGGAGATGCTCTTTACACTCTCACATAACACCAGAACCGGGGGACATCCACTAAAATTGAGTGTTGGGCGGGTTAGGACAGACAAAAGAAAATATTTCTTTACTCAGCGTGTGGTTGGTCTGTGGAACTCCTTGCCACAGGATGTGGTGACGGTACCTGGCCTGGTTGCCTTTAAAAGGGAATTGGATAAGTTTCTGGAGGAAAAATCCATTACGGGGTACAAGCCATGATGTGTATGCGCAACCTCCTGATTTTAGAAATGGGCTATGTGAGAATGCCAGATGCAAGGGAGGGCACCAAGATGAGGTCTCTTGTTATCTGGTTTGCTCCCTGGGGAATTTGGTGGGCCGCTGTGAGATAGAGGAAGCTGGACTAGATGGGCCTATGGCCTGATCCAGTGGGGCTGTTCTTATGTTCTTATGATGCTTGAAAGATGATGTGCCTGTATGACTAACCACAACTAACAGCCCGTCTTGCTCCTCCTTTATGCAGGTATAACTTGCTTCCCAGGATCATTGAATCAAAATACTTGGATGCTATGGACGCTGAACACTAGAAGAGACCAAACCCGGGGCCCTTGCAACCATTTGCAACCTTTTGAGAACAAGTTACTTGTTGGATGTTGGTTTGTGTTTGAACTTCAGCGACTTCGGTGCTGCTGTGCTGTTACCCAAAGGCCTGTTGCCAGAGATCCGTCAAGCCAAGTGCCCAATTTTCAGGGATCCGGGGAGGGGAGCGGCGGTCTTCTGAGCGCAGGGGCAAGTGAGCTTTGTGGAAATCCCAAAAATCTCAAGGCGTTTGGAATTGTCACCTGCTTCTTTGTCTTAGGGGAAGGGATTCCTTTTTATACAGACACATGCAACCTGTTTTGACCCCTTTCCTTGGGACTCTGCAAAGAGAGGCGGCCGTCGCCCCTCTTCTTGCGTAGGGCTGCAACATTATTTGGAGCTTCACTCCAGTTTCCCAACTCCTACCAAAGCCCCTGATGCCAGCCTTACTCCAGATGGACATCTCCCCATTGACCAGCTGATATTGGGGACATAGGTGGACGAGAGGGGCTGCAGCCGCCGAGAACAAAGCTATTTTTTTCTCTCAAACCTGCAGATTCTGTACTGTCTTCTAACAGATGCATCCGAAAACATTCAGGCCCCCCCCCCGCCTCCCAGTTCACACGCACAGGAAACTTTTCAGCTGTGCCCAAAGACTGCTGAGAATGATCCAAACCACCTTTGGCAAATGCGCTTGCTTTCGCAGGCGGTCACGACACAGGACAGTCGGCTTTTCATGGTGGCAACGCTTGGGATTCTTCTTCCCTCTCATACGTATACAGTACTACTTGTGTGTACATATATACAGAACTAACCTGGATTTGTGTATATATTTTGCATATGTAGAGATGCCTGTTCTTTTGAAGGAGGGTTTTTGTGCAATCAGTGTTAACTGTGCTGTATCTTACCATCAACTTTGTTGCTTTCTTTCTCTCTTTTGTTGTTTCATTCCTGCTGTCTATTTTTTTCGTTCTTTTTTTTTTTAAACCCTTCTACTTATCCTGTTGTTCCTCTGTTTGATTCTAGCCCTTGAACTCCTCTCTTCTGATTGCTCTTGGCATTTCATTTTAATGTACAGTACATAGTGAACATAGGTGGTAATGTGGTTTAGGGGTGGGTGTTTTTTGTTTTGTTTTTGCTTTTCCAACCTAGGCTGTATTTCTGTACTGTCTCCGCACAGTTTCCAGTTTTGTAGCCGACTTCCCTGTTTCTCTCCACGCAGCGTTACATTATATTTCTGGAAGAATTCTAATGATCCCAACGTCTATTTTATGTCCTGTGGCTCCTCATCGTTTATGACGTGTGTTCTGACCTGGCCTGTGTCTCTTCCCCCCCCCCCCAACCCTTTGGCTTTTTGAAACGCTCTGAGCAATTTCGTACTGTACTGGAGATCAACATCCATCCTTTCCCTCTCCCAGCCTTCCTCTGTCGTGTAGGGTGCAGAAAGCCCTTTGCAAGAACGAGACAGAAAGGCACCAAGGAGATTTCAAAACGCTAGAGATGAAAGGGGAACACGATTGTGCCACGAGCAGAGCAGAACTCCATTCAGCTCTCAGTCTGAAGAAATTTCTGCCTGTAGGTAGTTTGATTGCTCAAAGCAAAGCGCACTCAGGCTAGGCCTGCAAAAACAGCGGGTAAGGGAGATGAGGCTGTTCTTGGACTGTTCTGTTTAGAACAGCAGGTAGAGCAGTCCTATGCTGTAATGGTTCCCTGCTTTGTTTTTGTGTGGAACCATCCTGAATGTAGAAAAGTAGATGCTGCAGAGAAGGGTTCAAGCCTAGTCTCCTGCTTGAGGTGCTAGGACTCTGTGTAAAGATCCTTCCCCCCCTGGGTAGTGTCCACACCTCCAACACTGCCACCTGCGGTATGAAGAGGTACAGTCCAGGAATAGTTCTAAGACACCTCCTCTGCTACTGTGTAGACCAAGCGTTTGTTTGCTCAGAATGTCAGAGGGAGCCTGCGAGTCAAGGCAAGAAAGGCTGCACTCTTGAGCTGTGTTGGTTAGTTGCAGTGGCTTCTCATGTTGCCTGAATACACACACGGTAGAAACTGGTTTAGAATGACAGCAACTGCAGGGCCAAGTCCGCGTCGGTATGTCTGGGAGCCAGTTACTCTGATGAGCAAGACCCCTGCCTTATCCTGCATGCAGGCATGGGAGTGAGCTTAAAGGAAAACTTGGTTAAAGGAGAAGCCGACTCTTCTGAGGAGGAATTCTGTGGGGGTGATCTAAGCAGGGGCTTTCCTCTGGACTCCTGCCCCACTCCCTGAATTCCTGTGCCAAGGATGGTACGATTTAAGCTTCAGGGAGGGAGGAGTTTTCAGTGTCTGGTCTGATGCGCAAGAGCTATTCCAGCATTGGAGTTGACACTGTGGCTTGTGCTGGATTCTCACACCATTCAAAATCATTCTCTTGAACACTGAAGGGAGAGAACTCTGTGACAGGTTTGTGATGGCACAGAAAGGCAGCAGGAACTGTATGTAGAATGTTTTTTTCATTAATCTATAAACCAGCATCAGGACTTCATGTTGGGCGTTGAGTCTTCCTTCCCCCGATGTTAAGAAGTGGTGAATTTTACAAACACAAAGAGGAAGAGCTCAATACGCGATTGCCGCTTACAAAATGTTTATTGTAACATGTAGTTCTGCCCCAACTTTTGTTTTTAAAGAGGTAAATTTGACCATATCCCATACAAATTTAGGGATATCTAAGCAAGGAAGAGCAAAAACCAAAATCAGGAGTTAACACTTAAGCTAAATATAACCAGATTTGTTGTTTCCTGCTTACATACGAGATCACTACAGGACAGCGGAAATCACCCAGCCTGTTTATAATGATACTCAGATTTCTGCAATTCTAGAGGGAAGGAAAAAGAAGGGCCACAACTCTCCCAGCTTTAATTTAAAAAAACACAACACTAAGAATAGTTGAACATGGATGATGTAGAGATGTCCCTCATTTTGATTGGCAGAATCTGCGTATTTCTGTAAAGGGTAGAAGCCTCTGCTTGCTTTCTTACAGAACCCAGAGATGCATCACTGATTCCCCCAACCCCCCATATAAGCTATAGCAAGGTTATGCAAGGTTTAATGTAGACGTGGCAACCACCAATTTGAATAGAAAATTACCTTCAGTTGCTTGCTAAAGGAAGCATTCCAGGTGTTCTCATATAATGCGCTGGATTTTTGGCCCGGTCCCGCGTGGCCTGTTTGCACAGCCCCCTGGAAGGATCCTGGACTCTCCTTGGGTGTGGTCCGTAAAGTTTTATAACCAGGTATAGCATAAAACACCCACGTGCCAAGTGAAGTAGTTAGAGATTTGTTGGAAGTCACAATGGATGGGAGTGGGGACACAGGGGTGAAAAGGGCCCCCTCTTCCTCAGGCCTGCCCCTGCTTATACAATGTGGTGGTTCCAGGCCCCTAGCCACCCTCCCAGTCCCCATTTGTGATCCAATATTTGCCTAAGGTGAGCATTCTTTGTTTAGTTTACCACTCAGTGCTTCAGTGCTTGCAGACCTGTGTAGCGGAGTAAACCAGTCAAGAGGCCAGTAACCTTGCACACTCCAGAGTCGGTCTTGTACTTGAAAAGACAGGTAGCAGAGCCCTTGAGAATCATAACATGTCTTGGATCTGATGGGAACAAGACGAAGGTCTTTCCATACCCTCCTCCTTTCCTGCTGCTTACGGCTTTTTTTTTCTTTCTGTTTCTGCTGACCTCAGCTTGGCTTTCCAGGAAACAGATGAGCGAAGGAAGCGGGTCTGTCCTAGACAGAACAAACTCTGCACTTTAATACCACTGTGAAGGTTAAAAAGACGGCAAGAATGTAAATGCCAAAGGTTTTGCTAGAAGCTCTGTAGGTAGCTAGCGTGCATCTCGCCAAAGAAACTGTTGCGAGGAAGGTGAGGGTATTTCTGCTGTGCTTTGTCTATCAGAAGAGGCAGAAAATAAATGCCTTATGAGATTATGGGTTGTTGTTGTCTTTCTCCCCCCCCCCCCAATATAAACACGCAAGTTGCCAAAATAGGAGCATTCCAAGGCCTGATTTTCTAATTGGATTTGACACAATAAATTCATGGACTGATGCTGTTTTCCCCCGGTCTTCATATATTGAATGAACAGTCTGTCGGAACTCATCCCTTTTCACCGTCCCCTGGATAAGCATCAAAAGCTCAGGCTGGAGCCAGCTTTTCTCAGTGAGTTGAAAATGGCTCAGAAGAGGGGGTGGTCGCTTCCCCCCCACCCAGTCTTGCTAAGTGGGTTTTGTGGCCTTTTTCGTCATTTGTTTCTCAAGCTGGTTTGACCAGAGATCCCAGATTTAAATGGGGAACTGCATGGTGAGTTATGTCTCTCTCAGATCACTCCTGCCTCTCTCCCTCTCTCAGCTTCACAGTTGCCAAAATGACATCTTAATAATAATAATAATAATAATAAAACTTTATTTTTATCCCGCCCTTCTCCCTAATGGGACCCAGGGCGGCTAACAACATATTAAAAAACAATAGAATTTAAAAACATTAATACAAACAGATAAAAACATTTAAAAACACACTACAGGGCCATAAAAACAGTAGTCAGATTAAAAGAGTAAAAGAGCAGATCACCGAGGAATCAAGCCTGTAAAACTAAAAGATGTATAAAAAAAGTTAAGAAGGCCAGAAATCAGAAGGCTTGTTTAAACAACAGTGTTTTCAGGCCTCGCCGAAAGCTCTCAAGAGAGGGAGCCATTCTCAAGTCAAGGGGAAGGGAGTTCCATAATGTTGGTGCCACTACCGAGAAGGCCCTATTTCTTGCAGCCACCCCCCCCCCCCGGACCTCCTTGGGTGGCGGCACTTGCCTTCTCTGATGACCTGAGATGGCGAGCCAGATTGTACGGGAGTAGGCGGTCTCTAAGATATCCTGGCCCAGAGCAGTATAGGGCTTTAAAGGTCAAAACCAGCACCTTGAATTGGGCCCGGAAACAAATGGGCAGCCAATGCAGCCCCCGGAGAAGCGGACTGACAGAGTCAAACCGCCTGGCTCCGGTGACCACACGGGCCGCCGCATTCTGTACTAATTGTAGTTTCCAAACCGTCTTCAGGGGCAGCCCCACATAGAGCGCGTCATCTTGGCTGCATCAGTGTCTTTAGACTTCTAAGTATCTTGTGTCTTCTGGTGCAGGAATCTCTTTTGACTCCAAGAAGCACTTGGGAGTCCTCCTGCAGTTAGCCTCATAAATGCAAAGGGATACTTTGAAGTTAAATAGCCAGCTTGCTAAGCAAAAGATTGATGGAACTTGTGTGCATACCCATGTGGCTGGGCTTAATTAGCAGCCAGCATGGGGGAGGGGGAAATCCATACCAAGGCACTGCGTTTCAGATATCAACAAATAGTGGCGTGAAGATTCTCAAGCAAAACTCTTCACCCTGAGTCCAACCAGCACCACAAGCAAAGACAACCCTGTCATGTTCCAAGTTTTAAGGGGTAACACCAATCTTGTGACAGCCTGTGGTGGAAAATTGAAATCATTAGAAACTTCCACACTGGTATAATAGAGACTTGGTACCTGTTGATCCAGAGGTAGCCAAGAGTGGGGTTTGTATAGCGGAAACTCATGTCATCCGGCTCCGACTAACCACAAAATTTATTTCATGTTAGCCCCAATTGAAGCAGATCCAGATTCTGAATTCTTAGCCATGCTCTCTTATCAAGTCACCTTTTATCCTTGTGCACCTTGGATTCTCCTCACCCAGACTAGAATCCCACATCTCTTGATGCTGTCCCATTTACCCTTTCCATTGCTTTCCTCATTCCTCCTTACCTACCTCGTGGAGGCTGGGAGTGAGGGAAAGCTCTCTCTCTGCACCAACCATTACTATTGCTTTAAGGGGGAGGGGGTGACACCTGGGTGCCATAGCGGAGGCTGCTGGGGGTCCCACACTCTGCATGACCCTAACTCAGCAACAGAGTTCAAGGTGGCGCATGCCTAGTCTGGTAATGGAATGACAGAGTATAAAGAAACCTGAGTGGTGTGTCCTGTATTCAGATTCTGGACATGACTTGGGGTGGGGAGCCGGTGAATGGGTTTCAAGGTCTTGGAGCTTAGCTTACTGGGATTCATAAGACTGGTGCATCTTTTCTTTCTCTTTTAATTGGTTACCTGGCTGAATCAGTCCCTTTTTAGGGCGATAGAGTGAACTCAGCTGGTCAGAGTTTGAAACTAGTATTTGAATGTGAACAATGACTGGAAATGCCTGTGGCCTCTTTTATAGCCATGGATGCTTTCCCAAGAGGTACTATCAGCAGTTATCCTGACCTTGTGTCTAATGGGTTGCCAGCATTTGCGGCAGAAGCTGCTTCTCTGACTGTACCGTGAAGAAGACTGTACCGTGCCTTCTGTTTGCTGGGATTTGCGCTTTCTGATGCAGCAACACATGTTCTGGGTTATTAATTTCCACGCATCTTCTTTCAGTGCCAAGCTGATCTGCATTCATGAGGTTCTCAGATCTGTTCATCAAGGGAACTCTGGGTAAGAAAACAGCCATAGAATAAATGTCAGAACTTGGCAGCCAAATTAAGCTCTTAAGATCCATTTTCAGTGTTTGAATTGTGTTGGGGGCATCAATTATTTTCCAGCTTCATTGGAACAGTGCACATGTGTTTTTTTCCATGTGTTTAGTTTTTTGGCATTCGTATGTTTATGTGTGCTGATGAATAAGCATTAATATCCATATTGGAGAATACAACTCTTAACAGAAGGCTGTCATAAAGAGAGACCCAATGGATGACATGTCCTTTGGCAGTTGTTTCTCTCTTCCTCAGTCTCCGCCCTGCCTGCTACTTCTACAACCTCAACTTCGGCAACTTCAATCTGGCAATTCATGTAACTGTCATCTTATATAGCCATTGCAGTTTGATTGTGCATGTAGTGACTCTTTCTGTCAATGCTCAGGTACATGATGAGATCACTTCTCTTCACCACCTGGCCCCAGCCAAAATTCTGAAAGTTTTCTAGGACTTGGGGAGATGCCTTTTGATATGTCAACTTCTCAAGAGACCAGCAGTGGCCCCAAGCAATACTGCTGTGTGTACAACACCTGTATGAATCGTCTCAGAGCAATTCCTGGTGTGCATCTAAACTCATTTGAAATGGGAGACTCTTCGCTTCTGGGAATTTTTAGAGACTGGTAACTTAAACAAGGCGTGAGACAAGACGAGGGTTCATCAAACATTCATCATCCCTTACCCATTCTCTCCAGGCAGTACCGGTCCTGCAAAACCTGCCCCCTACTATGGTGCAATAAGGATGAGATGTTGTGCATAGACAATCTGAAACCCACCAGATTACCTATAAGAAGTACAGAGGTGGAATTTATCTCAACCAACCCCTACCTTCCTCTTAAAATTTTTTTTTTTTTCCTACTTGTGACTTGGAATGTAGCTGGTTCATAATATTACTGCTGTATTGAATACCAATAACTGGAAGGATGTGGGGTGGGGGATGACGACAGGATAGGGTGGTTTCTTATCGATTTGACCAGGAGATGAATTAAAAACACTTGTCTTTTAACGTGACGAAAAGCAGGGTGTTTTTTAAATACACGTATGGGAAGAACGAGCCTGTGGTTTCTTTGCACTTGCTCTGTTTGGACAGCAATGCATGCCTCTTGGCTAATATTTACTTTTTTTCTTCTTCAGTGAATGGTTTTCTTTTGATAAAAGAAATGCTTCTTGGAAACAGAAATTCCTTTATTTGTATAAGGAACTCCGTTGTATTTTAATAAAGAAAAAATAAAAGAAATCTTGATTCCTACTTCAGACAAAATGGTTCCCCTTCCTCAGTCTTTAATGGGACACCCCAGTGGCTATGTAAACACCGATTTCTCCCCCCCCCCTTAACTGATCACTGTCCTACAGTTGTCTTTTACAGAAATTGCACCAGTGCTTCCCAGTAGTTTAAGGATTGGTCAAAACCTCTCACCATTTCAGGCACACACATTATAACTTTCTGCAAGCTGCAGTGATATTTCAACGCTGGAAAAACACAATCTCTGCAACTAGTCGGGAAGAAGACCCTCTTCCTGTTTGTTTGCTGACTTAAGATGCTGGCCCAAACACTTGTGGTGGAAGAGAAGTGGAGGGAGATGAGCGCTGCAGTCAGTGGCTGTCCTTTCTCCCTTGCTCTCCCCCACCTGGGTCCGCAACTGCTGCGAGCACGGTGTAATCCAGAAGTAATTGTCAGTGATGTCATCACTTCACTGGAATTCCCGATTGGGCACTTCTGGGGTGTGATGGCGTAAGTCATGGCCCTGAGAGCCCAAAGGTTCCAGCCACACTGCTGGAAGTAGGCTACCTTAGAATGCCAGGTGTAAGGGAGTGGCAACAGAATGTTGTTATCTTGTTACCTGCTCCCCGAGGTGGGCAACTGTGAGATACAAGAAACTGGACTAGATGGGCATTTGGCCTGATCCAGAAGGGCTCTTCTTATGAGTCGCACTGGGATTACTGGGAACCCTCTAGCTGTTGTGGGGTTTCCCAGACAGGAAAAACTGCTCTCTCCCTAGTTTTTTTTTTTTTTTTTTAAGGGTTCCTAATCTAAAGGGTATCCCATCAACAGGAGCACAAACTGGGAGACCTGGGCAAGTGTGGCCAACCCACTATTTGAGGAACTGCCACTGTGACTGGACAGAATAATAATTAAAAAAATCAACAAACCAGGCTGATTAGAAAAGACAAAGAAACCGGACCAGATGCAGAGGACTAAGAAGTGAAACACGGGGTGGAGGGTTTGTGAAAAGGCACAGGGTTTAAAAGGCAAGTGAAAAATAGTATCCCTGAATGTGGCTTGCTGGATACTCTATTTTTAGTTACTTACACATCTAGGAGTCTGGTCCAACAAGAAACTGACGGAACATGCCAAGATCCAGGTCTACAGAGCTTGCGTCCTGAGTACACTTCTGTACTGCAGCGAGTCATGGACTCTTCGCTCACAACAGGAGAGGAAACTGAACGCTTTCCACATGCGCTGCCTCCGACGCATTCTCAGCATCAGCTGGCAGGACAAAGTTCCAAACAACACAGTCCTGGAACGTGCTGGAATCCCTAGCATGTATGCACTGCTGAAACAGAGATGCCTGCGTTGGCTCGGTCATGTTGTGAGAATGGATGATGGCCGAATCCCGAAGGATCTCCTCTATGGAGAACTCGTGCAAGGAAAGCGCCCTACAGGTAGACCACAGCTGCGATACAAGGACATCTGCAAGAGGGATCTGAAGGCCTTAGGAATGGACCTCAACAAGTGGGAAACCCTGGCCTCTGAGCGGCCCGCTTGGAGGCAGGCTGTGCAGCATGGCCTTTCCCAGTTTGAAGAGACACTTTGCCAACAGTCTGAGGCTAAGAGGCAAAGAAAGAAGGCCCATAGCCAGGGAGACAGACCAGGGACAGACTGCACTTGCTCCTAGTGTGGAAGGGATTGTCTCTCCCGAATTGGCCTTTTCAGCCACACTAGACACTGTTCCAGAACCACCATTCAGAGCGCGATATCAGAGTCTTTCGAGACTGAAGGTTGCCAACAACAAGGAAAAAGGGGAGGAGGGTCCAGTTCCTGCACTCCTACAAAGAGTAGGAGAGCTGTTCATTAATGTGCAAATAAGGTGCATGGGGTGATCAACCAGAGGCAACAAGCATCCCTGTGTGTGACCTTTGAAAGCTTAGGGCTGTGCTCACTATAAGCTTAGGGCTCACAAAGCTTAGGGCTGTGCTTAACCATTTGCATGACTTTGACCTCCTGGGCATTCAGTCTCTCCCCTCTACTTGCCCAGGTGGTTCGGATGCCTGATTGGCAGACACGTGTGAATTTCAGCAGCAGGGGTGGCCGAAATCCTTCAGTTTGCGGGAAATCCTGATCCAGACAAGGCTTGTCTGGGGCATCTCCTGGCTCTTCTGTAATGTCACTGTGTTAAAAAAAAAAGTCACAGACTACTATAGCAGGATATCTCAGTCATGTTTAGGATGCTGGTTGGCAACCTTCAGTCTTGAAAGACTATGGTATAAGCCTACAGCACCCGGTATTTCCAGGCGGTCTCCCATCCAAGTACTAACCAGGCCTGACCCTGCTTAGCTTCCGAGATCATGGTATAAGCCTACAGCACCAGGTATTCCCAGGCGGTCTCCCATCCAAGTACTAACCAGGCCTGACCCTGCTTAGCTTCCGAGATCATGGTATAAGCCTACAGCACCTGCTATTCCCAGGTGGTCTCCCATCCAAGTACTATCCGGGCCTGACCCTGCTTAGCTTCCGAGATCATGGTATAAGCCTACAGCACCCGGTATTCCCAGGCGGTCTCCCATCCAAGTACTAACCAGGCCTGACCCTGCTTAGCTTCCGAGATCATGGTATAAGCCTACAGCACCCGGTATTCCCAGGCGGTCTCCCATCCAAGTACTAACCAGGCCTGACCCTGCTTAGCTTCCGAGATCATGGTATAAGCCTGCAGCACCCGGTATTCCCAGGCGGTCTCCCACCCAAGTACTAACCAGGCCCGACCCTGCTTAGCTTCCAAGATCATGGTATAAGCCTACAGCACCCGGTATTCCCAGGCGGTCTCCCATCCAAGTACTAACCAGGCCTGACCCTGCTTAGCTTCCGAGATCAGATGAGATCTGGCATGTGCAGGGTAACAGTTGCTGCTGAGTCACCACAGAAGCTTCTGAGGGGTTTGAAAGATCTGGAAATTAGGGGCAAAATGAGGGTTTCTTCCACAGCTGAATTTGGGTGCATTTGATGTGATTGGTGGCAGTCCAATTTTGTGTCACAAAGGCACTCATTTCTATGTCACCCATCTGCCTCGCCTCCAATTCTTTCAGGTCCCCATGCCTTGTGAAACTGAAACTGGCAAGAGTTAGATACATCAGTTTCACTGACACCCCCCCCCCCATCTGATGAGAGGGAGATGATTCAGTTCTTGTACATTAGAGCAGTGTGCATTGCACAGACCTTTCAGAAGGGGTAAGGAAATGCCCTCTGGAGACTGGAGAAGAGTCGGGCAAGACAGAGCCCTGTCTCTCAGGCTAATAGTGACCTGAGAGACAGTTGTGTACAGGGAGAAGTTAAAAGTGTGGAAAAAGCTCTCCCCAACTGTCATCATCTCTGCATCCAACAAAACGGAGATTTCAGTTTTAATGTTCAGGCGCAGTGGGCCATTGCAGACCTCATGCCACAAAAGGAACTTTGATGTCAATTTGATGTTCAAGGAGTGTCATTTTTTACTGCCCTGGCTTGTAGGAGGGTCTGATGTAGCTGCCCTCATTCACTCATCATCTCCACGAACTGGCTGTTCTCAAATGCCCACTATATCCTAGGACAGGGGTGTCCAAAGTTTTTGGCAGGAGGGCCACATCATCTCTCTGACACCGTGTCGGGGGCCGAATTAATTTGTTTCAAATTTGAATAAATTTACATAAATGAATATATTAAAGATGAACTTATATGAATGAATGAAGGTCTTGCAGTAGTTCAAGGCCTATAAAAGGCCTTGCACAAAGCAAGGCTGGCCTTTCCTTTCCTGCTGCTACTGCATCACAGATGTGAAACAACAAGCAATGGAGGGAGCCCTCATCCCACAGCTCACTCGAGAGGCCAAACAGTTGCCCTCACGCTGAGAGCAGTTGCATCGGGCCAGTGTGGGCTCCAACAAATCTCTGGAGGGCCAGAGGCTCATTGGAGGCTAGGGGCTTCCTGAGGGCCACATAGAGAGGCCTTGAGGGCCGCAAGTGGTCCCCGGGCCGGGGTTTGGGCACCCCTGTCCTAGGACCTGCTTCTGGAACAAGGGCCATCCTCATAAGGCAGCCATTTTCGATCTTTTTCATCTCATGGCACATTGACAAGGTGCTGAAATGGTCAAGGCGCACCATCCATTTTTTGACAATTGACAAGGCACACTACAACATCAATGGCCCTATTAATAAAACCAGTGTGCCACAGCACACTGGTTGAAAATGGCAGTGATAAGACCATGGAATCAAGAACTTGAGTTCTGACAAGAGATTTTTCTGTTCCGCTCCCTCACTTAGAGTGTGTGTGTGTGTGTGTGTGTGTGTGTGTGTGTGTGTGTGTGTGTGTGTGTTTTCCCCCAAAGTGCAAAGCCTTGCTTGGCATGGTGATGGAGACTAGTACACTTTCAGGAGCTCAAGAAGGAGGTAACCCCTGAGGTTGAGAAACTAGAAGGGGTTCAGAACTTAAAAAGCATCTCCATCGAAGGAAGTGTTATGCAGTCTTGAATGGTTTCAGTTGGGGAGATGAATGTTCATGTCAGAGCAGCCCAACTGAATCAGAGCAAAGACCCACCACAAGGTGTTTTCATTACTCCACGCTGACCGAGCAGCTGGCTCTGGGAAGGCCACAAGTGGACCTTGAAGCAATCGTCTGCACCTGCTTCCACACACACCCCCAACAACTGCCATTCATTCTGCACCTTGAATTGGAGGTCCCAGGTAGGCATCACAACCAACATCCCTTGAAGCTCCCCCCCCCCTTGAATGGGTCACGTCATTGCATCCTAGTGTGTGGCCATCATTCACCACATCTTCCAGCAGAGAATTCCATGCATTAACTAAACACAGCATGGAGCATTCTTTCCTTTCGTCTCTCCAAATCTATTTCATTGAGATGCCCCCAGAGTCTACTTATTAAAGGAGAGGGAAACAGTTTCTCTACCGTGGGCATAAGGTTATCAACGGATATCATGCCCATCTTTTTTCCTAAATGGAGAAGGCCCAAATGGCTGTGGCCTTTTCTTCCTAAGAAAGCTGCTTCTATCCCCTTGATTTTTTTGATTGACATTTTCTGCAACTTTTTCTGCTCTCCGGTTTCATCTGTTGGGGGGGGGGGGGGGAAGAATCTGAATCCTTACCTGGGGGTGAATACTGAACTCATGTGTATCTTGTGAACTGGTTTCAGCACAGTAAATCTGTACGGGAGAAGGTTACCTCGCCAAAAGACATAATCCAGGGGTGCTCAATAGGTGGATTGCGATCTACCGGTAGATCGCGAGGCAAATGAATAGATCACCGAGCCCTGTCTCTCCAAACTGTTAATATGTCAGTTTCGTCTAGTGACTAGAGGAAACTGACATATTTAGTTGACACTAAACTGAAACTGACACTTTAGCTGCTCTTCAGGCATGCAGCAACAAAACTGACGAAACTGACTAGACTCCAGCAGGGGCTCCATACATTAAAGGGGGTGTCTGTCAGACGCTTCCTTCCCCCCTGGTAGATCTCCGGGCCTTGCTGGGTTTCAAAGTAGCTTTCGAGCCAAAAAAGTGTGAGCACCCCTGACATAATCTGTTGAAAAAAAGCTGCCACCTTCTGTTTTAAAAGAGAGATACCAATTTCCTTAGCTGTAATTGTCAGCAGGATTTTTTTTCAGCCATGCTTCTCTGCCTTTAACCGATGTGCATAAATTAAACAGGTGGAGGTTTATTGTTGTCAGGGAAGGTGATGGAAAAAGTTTCATCTACTAAATTCCATTGGGTTGGTTAAGGTGAAAGGAGCATACTTATGGGGGGAGGAGCTGTCAATAAGAGCTTAGGCCATCTCCATAAGAAACTGGGCAATCTAGACAACCCCCACAACCCCAAACAAGGTCCTACACCCACCCTGTTAAGAGATTCCCTCCCTCCCTTTTGCCCAGCAGCATGTTAGGTTCAAACAAACTTTTGATAGAAATTGTTCTCTCCCAATCAAAGAATTTCAAAACAAACTTTCCGGTGTATTGTGAGAAAAGTTAGCAATTACCATGGAAAATTTTGAAGTGGGTTTTTACAGAATTCCAGTCCCTATTAAAATTTGTCTACAGCATGGCTGACTTGAATGGGGACGCCTGCCCTTGAGTGAAATCCTAAAAGGGTTTGTGTTTGCTGTCAGTCTGAACACTCACTCTATCCCAAGTCTATCAGTATTCTCTACTCAGACTAGAGGTGGCTCTGCAAGTTCTTTTTCAGAAAGAAGCTTTCCCCAGCCTTCCTTCTCAATATCCTTTACCTGGAAATGCTCTCAGGGATTGCACCTGGAATATTCTGTGTGCAAAACATGTGCTCTGCTGCAGAGCTATGGCCCCCTCATGATCATGCTCAGGTGCAAGAAATCTTTTTAAAAGGAGTTGCAACATTACTGGTTAGATTAAATGACGTCTAAAGCACATTCTACAGGTGCTGTTGATCAGGCAACAATTTTTGTTTTCCAGATTGTTGTAATGCAATGTCCTCTACAAACCAGCAGATGGCAGGCCACCCTCTTTGAAATTGCATTCCTCTTTCTTCCACGCACAGGAAGGAACACCTTTTTTTGAGATGGGTTCTGCTGGAAGATGAGATGTGTATAGCTCTGTTGTATAGCCTTTTGCCCCAACTGTTGTTTTCCTCACCAACAGATTAAAGCACTTTGATAAATTGACTAGGGACACAATCCTAACCAGGTCTACTCAGAAGTAAGTGCCTATCTTCTGCACTATCTATCAAGTGCCTATCTAGCGCCTATCTAGCGCCGATAGGCACACTATAGGCGCTAGATAGCGCCTATATAGCTCATACATAGCACCTTTCTAACATATATAGCACCTATCGCACCTATATAATGCCTATGCAACACCTATATATTGCCTACATAGTGCGTACATAGCGCCTACCTATATAGCGCCTATATAGTGTCTATCAAGCACCTATATAGCACCTACCTAGCACCTATCTAGTGCCTGTCTAACACCTACATAGTACCTATCTAGTACCTATCTAGCACCTATCTAGTGCCTATCAAGCACCTATATATCGCCTATCTAACACCTATATTTGACCTTTCTAACACATACAGTGCCTATCTAGCGCTATCTAACACCTATAGAGTGCCTATATAGCGCCTATCAAGCACCTATCTAGCACCTATATAGCGCCTATCTAACACCTATTTAGTGCCTATATAGCACCTATATAATGCGTATGCAATACCTATCTAGCGCCTATCTAGCGCCTATATGGTGCCTATCTAAAACCTATATAGCGCCTACCTAGCACCTATCTAGCGCCTATCTAGCAACTATATAGTGCATATTTAGTGCCTATTTAACACCTATCTAGCACCTTTCTAGCACCCATATAGTGCCTATTTAGTGCCTATATAGCGTCTGTTTAACACCTATCTAGCACCTTTATAGCATCTATCTAACTCCTATCTAGCGCCTATATAGTGCCTACCTAACACCTATATAGCTCCTATCTAACACCTATCTAGCGACCATATAGCACCTATCTACCACCTATTGTCAGGACCCTGTGGGCGGGTGGAGTGGCCTCAAGTCAGAGGGGCCTCAGACACCCTGTGACAGGTCCCTGGGGTGAGGCTGAGTGGCCTCCGGTCCAAAGGGGGGTTCCGATTCCCCCTCTTTGGTTGCAGAGGCAGCCTCCTGCTCACTGGCGTGCAGCCTCCCTTCCAGCTGCCAGCCTCACAGGGCTTCCTCCCATCATTAGCCTCCCCTGCTTTTATGGAGTTCCTGGCCCCACCCACCTCTCAAGGCAGCCTCACCTGGCCAGGCAGCCCAGCTGGTCCTGGGGTTGCCCCCGCCCTACTGCAGGTGTTGGTAGGGGCTTGTGCACCATCCTGCCTCTTGCTTCTGCCCCCCTCCTAGCTCGCTGCTGTTCTGCTCCCTCCTGCTTCCGGCTGCAGGGCGGGGAGCCTCAGCGGCGGCCTAGGGCAGTGGCACCCTCCCCGGGGGCATCCGTGGCCCGCCGGGTTGCTACTCGGCTTGCCCTCCCTCGCTAGGCCTGGCCCTGAGGCCACCCTCGCCACTCCCCGGGTTGCCACGGGTGGGGCGTAGTGTGGCTGCCAGCAAAGCAGTCCTGACAGCCTCGCCGCAGCCGCGGAGAGAAGCACCTTGCTGGGGTTGCTCCTTCCCTTGCCCTCACCTCCCAGCCCGTCTGGGTTTCCTGGGGGGGCGACTGGTGGGGTTTGCCCACCACCCTGTGGGGGCTTCCCCCACCTGTCCTCTGCCCCCCACTGCCCCGCTTGGTAAGACAGGGGCTGGCCCAGTGGCGAGCCCCTGACACCTATATAACACCTATCAAGTACCTATTTAACACCTATCTAGCGCCTACCTAGCACCTATCTAATGCCTATCTAGTACCTATATAACACCTATCAAGTGCCTATTTAGCACCTATTTAACACCTATCTAGCACCTATCTAATGCCTATCTAGTACCTATATAACACCTATCAAGTGCCTATTTAACACCTATTTAACACCTATCTAGTGCCTACCTAGCACCTATCTAACGCCTATCTAGTACCTATATAACACCTATCAAGTGCCTATTTAACACCTATTTAACACCTATCTAGCGCCCATGTAGCGCCTATCTAGTGCCTATATAACACCTATCTAGCATCTATGTAGTGCCTATCTAACACCTACATAATACCTATTTAACGCCTATATAGTGCCTATCTAGCACCTATGTAGTGCCTATCTAGTGCCTACTTAACCTATATAACACCTATGTAGCATCTGTCCAGCACCTATCTATCTAGTGCCTATTTAATACCTATCTAGCACCTATTTATTGCCTATCTAGCAGTCTACCCAACAGGCGACAGATGGCGGTCTACCCAACGGGCGACAGAAGCAAAGCAGCTCCCTTCACCCCTTTGCTGGCCACAGCCACTCCAGTCTGGATTATTTATTTATTTTGAAAAGACCAAAAATAGAAGAAAAACTCTCGTTAACAATAAACTACAACCATGGAGGAAAAGAGAAGAGAATTCCATAGCATTGCTAATTTTAGAAAAAACATCTGGGTTGTAAAATCCATAGAGGGAGGGATGACAAATGCTAAAATTAACAAGAAGAATTGAGAAATGAAGGCTGTGGCCCTGGGGCACCATCAGAAGGAAGCCACACATGTTTGAAGGGAAGAGGCTCAGGATCTTGACATGTGGGGTACACATGTGTTACATTTTATGCTGCACAGCTGATCCACTTTCAGTGCACCCCTAAAAACCTTCTGCATCAAAGGGGAGAAGAGGTTCAGGCTGTGCATATTTTGTCTGGGCAACACATGGCAATTTTGCACTTGGGGAAGGGTTGATGGCTCTTCCCTGTTTTTGGGCTTAGCTTCAATAGTCTTTTGGTTCCCACCCAGTTCTCTGCTCCTATTGCTTTTATTCTCCCTGAGAAATCCTTCTCCCACTTGAGTCTGTGTTTCCCTGCTCTCATTTCTTTGCCTCCCAACTTACCCTCACTCTATGTTCTTTATCTGTCCACCCCATAAATGGACAGCTTCAGGTCCATTAGAGGCTGCAGGGCTACCCTCTAGTGGCCACCTTCCTACTTGAACAATTTTCTCTTACACGCTTTTTGCCAAAGCAGAAGAAAACTGAAAAAGCATTTCTTTCCTTCCATGAGCTGCTGGGGGGTGTTTATGATGTTTAGAACTAGCAGCAGCTGTCCAAACATGTACCTAATAAAGGAGTGATGTGCACCAAGAGACGCACTTGCTCTAAACACACAGGGCAAAAAATACACTGCCAAGGAGAGAGAGGTGTTTTTAATTTTATTTACTTGTATCATATTTTGTTATATCTCTCATCTTATATTATTAATGTTCATGTAAATGTCTAAAGCAGCAGGTGCATAAGACAAGATCTTGCCCCAAGGGGCTTAACTGGGTAAGAGGCACTTTTTCAAGTGGGTGCTCCTCTTTTATTTAGCAGGGGGAGAGTAACTGGCCCTCTTCACCCCAGCAGTGTCTTTTCTAGTGGTTGTCTGCTGGTGTTTTGCATCTTTTAGATTGTGAGCCCTTTGGGGACAGGGAGCCATTAGTTATTTGATTTTTCTCTGTAAACTGCTTTGTGAACTTTTGTTGAAAAGTGGTATATAAATACTACTAATAATAATATATGTAGAATTTGGGGGAGGGGATAAGAGCACCAGTCCACATGCCTGGGCTTAGATTCGGCTGGGGACAAAATTGTTAGAGCAATAGCCTGGCATTCAAGCTGGGCTTTCGGGAGGAAGGTGAGAGTTGCACCGGGCCGGTGTTCTGGGCAGCAGCTCCAGGCCTAAGGGGCAGTTCAGTGTCAAATAACTCCCAGAACCCCATAGATTTCCATAATCCCTAAGTGAAAGGTATGGGTTTGACATAAATGGGTTTGCAATTCTATACATGCTTATCTGGGAATAAGTCCTACAGAACTCAGTGGGACTTCCATCTGAGTTGACATACCTAGGATTGTGCTGGAAGCAGCAGAAAGGGAGTGTGGGTGGAGAAATTATCTAAGAGATACTTTGTGGTAGATATAGAGGAGGACCTGAGGTCACAGTGAGACAGAATCTAAATATGAGAGTTGGTAGCAGGGAAATTGAACAGTAAAGAATGTTGTACTTGATCTTGTCTTACCCATAAGGACATAAGAACATAAGAACAGCCCCACTGGATCAGGCCATAGGCCCATCTAGTCCAGCTTCCTGTATCTCACAGCGGCCCACCAAATGCCCCAGGGAGCACACCAGATAAATGACCCATATGACCCATATGTGGTCATTCAGGGTGTGGACAAGACGACTATTTCCCCCACCCCACCCCATCCTGGCCTTTGCCAGACCTGGTTCTGATTGCAAACAGAGGAGGGCTTGCAGTGAAAATTGCATTAGACAGTTAAAGACCTTGCAGGTTAATGAGTTTTCTGAACATTTGCATAGTCATAATAGAGCATGTAACTCATTAAAATTGCCCAACACTATTAATGCTAATGTATTTATCAACAAGGGGACCACAAACTAAATTTACTGGTTGAAGAACAAGCAAGGTTGAGGGAAGGTGCTGGCCTAGAAATTAAAATGCTGCTGTCACACCACCTGGGAAATATTTCAGGAGGATTTTTCTGCACAGCCTGGCCATTGATGGGCTGTGGGTGGATTTGGAACAATGAATTCCGCTGGGCCAGCAATGAGGGACAGCCGAAGTTTCCTCAGGTTGGCAGATCTTAAGGAAAATCCAACAAATCAAGTTAATATTGGAACTCTATTCAACCAAGTAACACCATCAGAATGGAAGAAGCCAGTTCTAGATCATTTCACTGTAGAAAATGTACTGGTTCCAGAATGGCATGTCCAGTGACATGTTCTGTAAGCCTTGTGGACCACAGAATATACAGTATGAATTGAAAGAGTTCCCACTATTCAACTGCAATCAAATCATATTATATATCGTAATGGCCTGGTTGGAATTTAATGCAAAACTATGGTTGTACATTTCATGCACAAACTGTGGTGATCCCTAAGCTCACTTGCTTCCTTTTGTGCATGAAGGAGGATTTAAAGGTTTCATTTTACTGTTTGGGTCAAACTGCAATTCCTGTTTTGTCCAGGTTCATGTCACTGTGGCTTGTTCAAACCATGGTTAGTTAACAAACTAGGAGCCAATTGTGTTTTGTTTTTTTTAACTGTAATGTGCCTGTGTTTTTAACTATGATTCTGACAAAATGGAAAATTAGTTTGTTACACGTTGCAAATCCTGCACATTTAAAGCTTATTTAAAGCTTTAAATCTTCTCCCTCTTGCACAAACTATAAGGGAAGGAAAAGAGCCGTGATGATCACTGCAGGTCATCCATATAACACAGAACTACGGTTACGTTGTATGTCAACCAGGCCACTTTGTCCAGGATGGTGCAGTGGTTGTGGTGAATTTAAACCTTCAAGATCCAGGTTCAAATCTCTGCTCAGCCCTGAAGCTGCCTGGGTGACCCTGGGCCAGTCATTATCTCTCAGTTTAACCTACCTTGCAGGGTTGTTGTGAGTACAGAAAGGATGGATGGAATCATGTACATCATCCTGAGCTCTTTGGAGAAAGGGTGGTATAAAAAAATCAGAAAAAAAAAGGAATACATGAAAATAAGTTAAACAAAGTGAGGATCACACAACTAGCAATCAATGGAAAAGGACAACTGCTCCTCTTCCAATAACAATCACAAACTGCAGGTCTCACATTTGGGGCTATAGAAAGAGTTTATTGTCTTGATGAGAAGTCATTGGTAGTTGTGAAGGTTGTTAGTTAACTCACAAGGTTTCAGTCACAGCGATAAACATTAAAGCAAAAGGACAGAAAATGCCACTGAAATCCTAGCGTGGACCTTCATTCTGGCCCTCAGTTTGTCTTTGGTGAGTGATCAAGAGAACCGCGCAATAGCTGGAGACAAACTTTACAGCAGCGATATCACCTTCAAGCAAACGATTGCTCTTATGCAACGGTCCCAGATTGCCTTTCTAGAAATTGATGGGACTCATTTGAAGCCCCCCAGGCTGTGCTGAGAAAGGAAGTCAAACGCATTGATGATAAATTCTGTACCTGAAGCTAAGTTGAGCTGTCACAGTTGATTTAATCCGGGGTGAGATGGGATGGCGCGTCTCTCCCTTCCTCTCTTTCCACTGCTTTAAATAGGTGCCCAGGAAGTCAGCACATCATTCTACATTCCTCGTATTAGAAGTCAGCAGGCCCTTGATTGCTAGCTAACTGAGAAGGTGAGTCCCTTGTTTTGTTTGGTTGACAGCCCAATCCTCTGGGCTCTTTACACCACCAGAATGAGCGTACTGGCAGCTTAAACCGCTTTAGGGCCATTGCAGATGTGACAATCCTGGCAAGTGCGGACTGGCCACCGTCACAAATGGTGAACGGCCAGGTCCATGTGACAATGGACGCTGGATGCTTGTCACTGATGGTAAGAGTGCACAGGGGTGGGGAGGGGGCAACAGGGTGTGGAATGGGCAGAATGGGGAGGCAAAGGGGTGAGGAAGAGGGTGGATTGGGCCCAGGAAGGGGGCGGGCTTGACAGTGGCAGAATCTGCCGAATCCAACCCCCTTCTTGGGCTCAATCCGCCATTTATAAGAGGGAGTCCAGGAGGAGATGCCCAGACTTAGGTGGATTCAACAGAAGGGGCTGGGGCAAGACACTGATTTTGGGATATACACGGGAGCTTGGAAACGAAGGCTAAAAAATAAACCCATCCTTAGAAAATAAAAACTTTCACACTTATGCAGTTTTGACTCTAGCACTAATCAGAGCTCACGGACCTTTTGGAAGGCAGGGAACAGAGGTTTCTCTCTCTCTTGTCTGGTTGACACTAGTTCAAGCACACGTGCACATAAACACACACCTGCCACCTACCTTTGGCTGGGCAGGGGGTTGGATTCACCTTACCCAAGCTTTGATGTCTAACAGTCAAGAGAGATCACCAGGTATCTCCCTCCCAATTTTTCCCTACTGGCTCCCAGTAGGGAAAAATTAACCAGCCAATCAACCCCTCCCTGCCCTGTGCCTTTAATAAGCAACTTGGCTGACAAAGGAAGGGTCTGCCAGCTGTGACTCATCAGCTAGAAGAATAGAATTTTTGAGTCGGAAGGGGTCTTGGAGGTCATCTAGCCCAACCCCCCACTCAGCACAAGAAGCTGTTGTAGCACAACAGGGAGTCCACAACTGTGTGAGGCAGACACTTCAGCAGTGATCTCATGGACTCATCTTTGTGTGAACCACATTGCAGAGCTACGGGGTTCCTTCCCAGATTCAGGAAAGGCAGGAGAACCTCCTTCCAATGGCGTAGCTAGAGGGGGTGCAAAGCCCTAAGTTTTGCAGGGGACCTCACCACGGCGTGCAAGCTGTCCCTCCCCCTTGCCTCCGTTTTTCGTTGCCTCTATGCACCACGGCATGCAACAGGTCGGAGGTTGCACCACGGCATGCAAGCTGTCCCTCCCCCTTGCCTCCGTTTGCCTCCGTTTGCCCCCTTGCCTCCGTTTTGCGTTGCCTCTGTTTTGCTCTTGTGGCCTGGAATGACTCTGAAGGGGAAGGGGAGGGACCACTTGCACACCACAGTGCGGCTCCCTGCAAAACTTAATGTTTGCACCCCCTCTAGCTACGCCACTGGCTCCTTGGCCCAATCTGCCCAACAGGGGGCAATGATTCCTCGCCCTCCGTGCCTCCTGCTTCCAGTGGGGGAAACTGGGTTTTGACCTTCTTCAGCTTCCAGATATGAAGGAAAGATGGGAGGCGAGCTCTGTGCTACTCAGAATCTTACTTCCAAGAGTTGGAGCATCAGCTCTGCCGATAAAGTTGCCGGTTCCCTTGCTCAGAAACAAAGTTCTGAAGGGCCAATCAGACAAGGCACAAGGTCTTACCTATCAGGAAGGACAGGCTGTAGGGAGCCTCCCAACTGGAGCCCCTAGCAAAAAGGGATCGTGAGCTGGGATCTATCCATAGATCCTGAGTCTGATGCAAGCCCTGCTGTTCAGTTGGGTTCTCTTCAGCAGCATCCTGACTCACTGTCCAAACAAGTCCCCCCTTTGCTGCAGCTCTGTCAACAGCCATCACCCTGAGTGAAGCTTCAAAGGGCTTTTCTTTCTACAACAAAGAAAGCAAGTCATGATTCAGAGCCTCCTCATTCCCTGCTCCGGGTCTATCCATGGGTGAGAAAAAACTTCCAGGCAGTCACATTGGAAATAGCTGCTGTGTGAAAGCTGTGTTCTTGTGTGCAATTAAGGACGACATGCTGCCCATGCTGTATTGGGGCTTCGCTGGGAGAGTGATGACCATCAATGGTTGCCTTCCTGGAAGCAGCTTCATAAGATGATCTCAGCAGAGGCGACAAACTCAGTTGTGGGCATAGGGACCAAACCCCTCCAGCAAACCCCTCCAAAGATGCTGCCATCCTTCAGTGGTGGGGCTTAAACTCTCCTCTCAGTGTAGCCTCCCCCTTTTGTCCCTTCTTTAAAAAGGCAGTTGTGTGAATAGGTTTCCTCTCGCAACATTCTCTCATGCTCAGTGTGTACTTCCTCTCTAAGAGCTACATAAGAACATAAGAACAGCCCCACTGGATCAGGCCATAGGCCCATCTAGTCCAGCTTCCTGTATCTCACAGCGGCCCACCAAATGCCCCAGGGAGCACACCAGATAACAAGAGACCTGCAAGCCTTCCTGGGAATTGTAGTTAAGAACATAAGAACAGCCCCACTGGATCAGGCCATAGGCCCACCAAGTCCAGCTTCCTGTATCTCACAGAGGCCCATCAAATGCCCCAGGGAGCACACCAGATAACAAGAGACCTCATCCTGGTGCCCTCCCTTGCATCTGGCATTCTGACATAGCCCATTTCTGAAATCAGGAGGTTGCGCATGCGCATCATGGCTTATAACCCATAATGGATTTTTCCTCCAGAAACTTCTCCAATCCCCTTTTAAAGGCGTCTAGGCCAGATGCCGTCACCACATCCTGTGGCAAGGAGTTCCACAGACCGACCACACGCTGAGTAAAGAAATATTTTCTTTTGTCTGTTCTAACTCTCCCAACACTCAATTTTAGTGGATGTCCTCTGTTTCTGGTGTTATGTGAGAGTGTAAAGAGCATCTCCCTATCCACTTTGTCCTTCCCGTGCATAATTTTGTATGTCTCAATCATGTCCCCCCTCAGGCGTCTCTTTTCTAGGCTGAAGAGGCCCAAACGCCGTAGCCTTTCCTCATAAGGAAGGTGCCCCAGCCCCGTAATCATCTCAGTCGCTCTCTTTTGCACCTTTTCCATTTCCACTATGTCTTTTTTGAGATGCGGCGACCAGAACTGGACACAATACTCCAGGTGTGGCCTTACCATCGATTTGTACAACGGCATTATAATACTAGCTGTTTTGTTCTCAATACCCTTCCTAACGATCCCAAGCATAGAATTGGCCTTCTTCACTGCCGCCGCACATTGGGTTGACACTTTCATCGACCTGTCCACCACCACCCCAAGATCTCTCTCCTGATCTGTCACAGACAGCTCAGAACCCATCAGCCTGTATCTAAAGTTTTGATTTTTTTGCCCCAATGTGCATGACTTTACACTTACTGACATTGAAGCGCATCTGCCATTTTGCTGCCCATTCTGCCAGTCTGGAGAGATCCTTCTGGAGCTCCTCACAATCACTTCTGGTCTTCACCACTCGGAAAAGTTTGGTGTCATCTGCAAACTTAGCCACTTCACTGCTCAACCCTGTCTCCAGGTCATTTATGAAGAGGTTGAAAAGCACCGGTCCCAGGACAGATCCTTGGGGCACACTGCTTTTCACCTCTCTCCATTGTGAAAATTGCCCATTGACACCCACTCTCTGCTTCCTGGCCTCCAACCAGTTCTCAATCCAAGAGAGGACCTGTCCTCTAATTCCCTGACTGTGGAGTTTTTTCAGTAGCCTTTGGTGAGGGACTGTGTCAAGCGCCTACACCCAGAAGGCCTCAGGATGAAACAGGCCCTGTGAGAGAACCAGCGGTACAGTTTCATGTTTGCAACAGAATCCTGTGTGAATGGTTGGACCTCCATGTGGAGGTGGTACAATGCACAAAAGGCTTGTTTTTACAATATAAGTTGAGGCCTCAGGGTAGAAGCCTGGAATATCCTGGTTGGCTGGGAAGGGGGGGGGGGGAACTTTGTAGCATTCTCTCAGTGGCCATGAACACCAATGGACTGATTTCATGCAAGGGGAAGTTGACCAGGGAACCCAAGAACTGAAGTGGGACAATCTCGTGGAAATCACGAGAACTGTTAATTGTTGCTGGTGCTAATTCTCTGCTTTTCCATCTTTCAATGCCCTTTGTGAAAAGCCATTAAAAAAAAAAATCAGTCATAATAACACACACCAATGAGTCACAAAAACATGGCAATAAGGACAGGATGGCATAGAATTGGTTTTACCGGCAATCAGAAACACTTGTGTTCCATAAAGCCTTTGAACGTTAATGGTTTGATCGTCCAATATGTGTTGCGCTTTCCTGAAGTTTTAATGTTGTCTTTTAAGGGCACTTTATGTTATTCTATTGAATCCATGGCTTTTGTTGCTATTAGCCTCATGTAGGGTTTTTCAGAAAGACTGGATGAACACCCATCAAATCAGTAAGATAAAATAAGTATGTAAAAATACTGTAATGGCATAAAAAAAAACACGCACATAAGCTCAGTGGCAGATTTCAAAGCTTGGGTAGATTTTTATAAAGCCTGTGCCTTCCACCAAAGTGACATCAGAGTAGGTGCCAGGTGAGACTCCTTGTGGAGGAGATCTTGGAGGGGAGGGGCAGGGTTCAAGAAGGCAGTGGTGGTGGCGTAGCTGGCGGGGGAGCGGAACATCCAGTCTGGCAGGGAGCGGGCAAGCGGCCCCTCCCTTCGGAGCCATTCGTACGGCTCCGTTTTGCTGCCCCCGCCGGGAATGGCTCCGAAGGGAGGGGCCGCTTGCCCGCTCCCTGCCAGACTGGATGCTCCACCCCCCTCCTGCTATGCCACCGGGCACTGCAGTTGGTGCCCCCTGTCTAACTTCAGAAGGCACCCAAGACGTGATCTCTGATTAGGACTGTAGCACATGGGCAGTTTGCAACTTGAACTCTATTTGAAACACCCCTCCTGCTGGTGGCATTAGGCAGTGAGCTGTGGAGGGCGGTGTAGCTAGAGGGGGTGCAAAGCACTAAGTTTTGCAGGTGCCTGAATGCACCATGCAAGCAGCCCCTCCCTGTCCCCTTTGGAGCCATTTTGGGTGGGGGAGCACAACAGAGGCATTCCACCTCTGTTTTGCTCCCCCCCACCCAGAACGGCTCCACTTGCATGGGGCATTCAGGTGTCTGCCAAACGTAGTGATTTGCACCCCCTCTAGCTATGCCACTGGTTGTGGGCAGAACTAAGAGACCCGGATTCGCATACACACCCCTGCCACGAAGCTGATTGAGGCCCCTCTCACTCATTCCGTCTCGGTCTTTTGCAACCTCCCAGGCCCCACTGCATTATGCCCCTTTATGCTGCCCTGAGTTCTTCCCAGGTACTTCCTCCCAGGAAGGACAAACCATAAAAGTGAAAGAGCATCTCTCATTTTCTCAATGGGCAGGTGTTCTGCGTCCCATATGGAGAGATGAATCATGCTGCATATTTTAAGCAATAACAAAACGCATTTTAATAAGTCAGGATATTTTGGGCCCCGAGTAGTATCGTCAACTTCCTGTCTGATTTCCAAGCGGAAGCACTCTTGGCAAGTAGCTCATGCTCACAACAGACTATGGCTGTAAACTGAATGGATGCCTTTCAGGAGAAGAGAGAAACATCTGTCTCTCCCTCTAGTAATTTTTGCGAGAACATTCATATTCTCAGTACAGTTTTGATCTTCCTGCTTCCTGATTGTTTGATTCAATCCTGTAAAACTTGTGAGCCAACAAACCAAGTATAGCCACCTATTATGAACTGGACTGGGCACCTATTATGGGCTGGGGCACCTTCCTTATAAGGAAAGGCTACGGCGTTTGGGCCTCTTCAGCCTAGAAAAGAGACGCCTGAGGGGGGACAAGATTGGGACATAGAAAATTATGCAGAGGATGGACAGAGTGGATAGGGAGATGCTCTTTACACTCTCACACAACACCAGAACCAGGGGACATCCACGAAAATTGAGTGTTGGGAGGGTTAGGACAGACAAAAGAAAATATTTTTTTACTCAGCATGTGTTTGGTCTGTGGAACTCCTTGCAATAGGATGTGGTGACGGCGTCTGGCCTGGACACCTTTAAAAGGGGATTGGACAAGTTTCTGGAGGAAAAATCCATTACGGATTACAAGCCATCCATTACAAGCCATGATGTGTATGTGCAACCTCCTGATTTTAGAAATGGGCTATGTCAGAATGCCAGATGCAAGGGAGGGCACCAGGATGAGGTCTCTTGTTATCTGGTGTGCTCCCTGGGGCATTTGGTGGGCCGCTGTGAGATACAGGAAGCTGGACTAGATGGGCCTATGGCCTGATCCAGTGGGGCGGTTCTTATGTTCTTAACTACAATTCCCAGAATGCCTTGCAGGTCTTGTTACCTGGTGTGCTCCCTGGGGCATCTGGTGGGCCGCTGTGAGATACAGGAAGCTGGACTAGATGGGCCTGTGGCCTGATCCAGTGGGGCTGTTCTTATGTTCTTGACTGTGACCTGAGGAGTTGTGACTCCTGGTGTGCTGCCATTCTGGGCCACATCTCCTCCTATAAAGGAGGAGAGGAAGGGGAGCATCCCAGAACAGTGTGGAATTGCTGCCAGAGTGCAACTCCAGGTGCAATTCCGCACTGCTCTAGGGCCTGGGCCACATCTTTCGTCTCCTCCAAAGAGATGAAAGATGCACCCCAGAGTGGCAGCGTGCTGGGAGAGTCCCAGCCCGATTTTGCGCCACTGTGGGCGGTGTCTTTCCTCTCCTTGGAGGAGAGGTAGGGGGGCTGCCCAGAGTGGCACAGAATCACGCCGGGAGACGTTTCAACTCTTGATGCAATTCTGGAAGCGACTGTGATGACATCACCCCAATGACTTCTGGGGCAGGGGGTGGCAAACAAAGGGGCGACCCTGAGCAGAAAAAAAATCCCAGGACCGCCACTGCCTGGTACACCCCCTTCCAGTGGGGTCTAGCTAGTTATACAGTGAAGCATCACTGATGGTGGCCATACCATTGGTTGGAGAGTACTGGCTTTGTCTGACTGGCAGTGACTCTGTAAGGACTCAGGCATAAGCCTTTTCCAGCTTTCCCCCCTAATATCCCTTGTCTTGGTAAAGGGGCCATAGTTCAGTGGTAGGGCCCCTGCTTTGCATTCAGAAATCCCCACCTTCATTCCATGGCAGGTAGGAGTGGGAAAGACCACTGACTGAAATGCTATCGAATGCTGCTAGTCGGAGCAGACGGTCCTGGTTTAAACAGAGCTGGAGGTCTGTTTAAATGTAAGTCAGCTTCATTCGAACCCAGGATCTTCCCAATTCAGAACATGTGCATTGCCTCTGAGCCTTGGGATTGTCCCTGCTTGTTGTTAACTTGTCGGGAATAGAGCAATGGAGAACTAGGGGTGGCTCCAGATCTTGGCAGGGTCTGGAACTGGGCAAAAAGATTGCAGTGGGTCTTTGTCCAAGGCATGAGACTCACCCAACGACTGCTGCTCTGCTGGGACATGGAGGAGGGGACTCCACTTAGGAAGATGTGGGACAAAGCCAGACAGGCAGAGAGACAAACGGCACCCCACCAACTTCTGGCAGGAGGAGTGGGTGAGATGTTCCAGCAAGCCAGCGTTGCCCTGCCAGAGTCTCAAGGCGACTTCAGAGCTTTCTGCCGAGTGTAGCTGTGTGTGTGCAGCAGCAGCAGGAGGAGGAGAACTGGAAATGATGCTTGAGAGAAGGGGGAGGATGGAAGGAGGCTGCCGCTTTCCATTCTGTCCTTTTGCAGTAGCAGATCTCAGGAGGTCGCCTGGGAAGAGCCAGCATTAGAAGGACCCTCCAGGCATACCTTCCACCTGGAGCTCTTTCTTTCCTTGCAGCCTGGAGGAGTCACTGTGGGATTCCCCCTTGCAGGAAGGAGGGGGCTGCGACGGGGCTTTGCCTTGCAGGTAACTGGACACCCCAGGAATCAAGGACAGCGCCGTGCTTGGGCAGAAGGAAGATGTCCATGTCAAGAGAAGGGACCAAGGGCACCTCCTGCCTGCTTCTCTCCTTCTTCTGCCTTAGAGGTAACACTTTCTTCTGTCAGAAGGGTATCCTAAGTTATGCAAGGGGCAAGCTTAGATTCTGTGGGGAGCAAGCCAGTCTTGGCCCCCAATGTGGTGGTGGTGGGGTAGAAGTTTTAGTCCCTTTGCAAGGTTCATGTGGCATTTGATGCTGGGATATTTGAAAAAGGAAGGGGCTTACAGAAATGCATCTTGGAAGTCTCTCTCTCTCTCCAAAAGAGCAGGTTTGACTAACGGTTCAGGCAGAAAGGAAACAGAAACAATGAACACTCAAAGGACATTGTCGATGTTCACAGGGGGTTGAGTATCTGAACATGAAACAATCTAGCAAGAAGTGCATAGGGCGTAGAAACGCATAGGCTGTGGTGGGGGGTTTACAGCACACGCATGGTTTTAATGTGCACAGTCTTAAAGGGTTTTAGGCATCGTTTTCATACACACTTACGTGAGAGTACATCCCTTTGAACTCATTGAGCTTACTTCTGAGGAGACATGCACCGGATTGCACAGGTGCCCACGGTTTTAAAGTGAGGAATTTTTGAATACAGTGTCTCAGTTCTGCGGAGACCCCAACTCTCCTTAGGAAAAGTCAGAAGTCTTGAGACCCTCCAGCTTGACTGCTACAAACTTCCTTCTGTTTCATGCACACCTTTGAAAAACCTGTGATCAAGCCTTCACTTTGCCTCCATTTTGCTCTCACCACTGGGAATGGCTCCAAGGGGGGGAGGGGCCCTTTGCACGGCTTGTTCAAAAGCCTGCAAAACCTAATGCTTTGCCCCCCCCACAGCTACGCTACTGCATGCACATGTCCATTACGATGAATGAGAGCTGTGCAAGAGCTGGATTGCACCCAATAGCGGATGTCACAACTTGTCATTTGATGGAGTGGAGTGGGGGACCCAGAATTCAGTTCATAAAATGAAAAGAATATAATAATTATAATATAATAATAATAATAATAATAACAACAGGTATTTATATACCGCCTTTCTTGGTCTTTATTCAAGACTTTATTCAAGGCGGTTTACATAGCCAGGCTTTATCTAAATCCCTATTTATATAGGGATTTTTACCATTTCAAAGAAGGTTCTTTCTTTCAAGAACTACTACATTCAAGGTGTTTCGTTCCGATCTGGCTTCACATTCTGGCCTGCATCCTCCCATGCTCAGAGCAGATGGAATTGCTCGGCTTCAGCTTGTCAGCTGCTCCAAGGTCGCACGGTGCCGGTGGCCTCGAACTGGTGACCTTGTGGATGTTATCTTCAGGCAGACGGAGGCTCTACCCTCTAGACCAGACCTCCTGCCCAATAAGTCGAACAAATGCATCTTGAAAAGACAGAGAGGGGTTTGCTCAGTTGGAAATGTTCTTCTAGTGAAGCAGGCCAATGGGGTCCCCAAATATCAGAACGGACAGCCATATCTGGGGACCCCATTGGCCTGGTCCCCAATGTGTGGTCCCCAATGTGTGGCGATGTGTGGTCAGTTCTGGATCCAGCTCTCCATTGTTTCTAACAGCTGAGATGTTGCTTGCATTGCTGGCACGCACATTTGGTCCTTTTGGTGATATTTTATGACACCTGTCATATAGAATGGATCTGTCACTTTAAAACACCTTGGCTCAGTTAACAAAAGAGCCCCTGAGTAATCAAGCAGCAGATTTTTCAAAAATCTGTCATTCTTTCTAATTCAAGGACTCATCAAAACTGCAGATGGCCAGCCCCGTCTTCAGAGACGTTCTTCCTCGTCTCTCACAAACATATTTGCAAATTTATACCTGCCTCCATTTGTTGCCTCTAACTGCCAGTTTTTTATTTTGGCAGCTAAAGAAGCTGATGCCAAGGTCCACGGTTGGCTTCTGCCCCTTCTCTACCGTGTGGTCAGTGCAAAGCATGATAATAAAGATTGGCCCCAGTCCTTCCTTGGAGAAGCACCTTCTCATCGTAGAGAACACAGAGCAAGAGCTTCCCACCTGGAGGTCAACCCTGGCTCCATTCATGACTGAGGAGCCAGACCAACTGCCGCCCAATGCCACCAACTCCACGGACTGTGGGGAGGATGTATTGCTCTATGGGGACACTG
Source organism: Tiliqua scincoides (assembly GCF_035046505.1). Taxonomy (NCBI): domain Eukaryota; kingdom Metazoa; phylum Chordata; class Lepidosauria; order Squamata; family Scincidae; genus Tiliqua; species Tiliqua scincoides. The sequence goes on from NC_089826.1 coordinate 3,424,018, forward strand.
AGAAAGTAGTCATTGGGACAGTCCTCTCCGTCATCACCTTGCTGACAATCGCTGGCAACGGTTTGGTCATCATCTCTGTGTGCGTCGTCAAAAAACTCCGGCAGCCCTCCAACTATCTGGTGGTGTCCTTGGCGGCTGCTGACCTGTCAGTGGCCTTGGCCGTCATGCCCTTCGTCATCATCACAGACTTGGTGGGAGGGAAATGGCTCTTTGGGGAGGTCTTCTGCAACGTGTTTATCGCCATGGATGTCATGTGCTGCACCGCGTCCATCATGACGCTCTGCGTCATCAGCGTGGACAGGTAAGGGAGAGCACTCTGGATACCTCCTTAGGAAGTGCATGAAGTTCTTTTCACCTCAGGGTAGCTGAACTCCACAAAATCAATGGCTAGCGGTTGTCATAAAGAGTTGCAGTCGGATGGAGCGCACTTCTGCACTCCACACATTCCACAATCTCTCACAGTGCCCCAGTAATCCTTCAGCAGCTTTGAGGTCTCCCTTCTAAGGCAAGAACCCAGGTTGACCCTGTTTACCTTCTTCAGACAGGGCACCGGCTCAGTCTCCTGACCACACCTCCTCTCCATTGCTCCCCCGAAACTGATATTCAGAGGTATACTGCCCTCCAAGCATGGCAATAGCACACAGCCATCGTGACCAATTGGCCATTGATAGACCTGTCCTCTATGAATAATTTTCTTTTAAAGCTGTCCATGCACATGCCTGATCTTGTCTGATCTCAGAAGCAGGGTCAGGCCTGGTTAGTACTTGGATGGGAGACCACCTGGGAATACCGGGTGCTGTAGGCTTATACCACAGTCTTTCGAGACTGAAGGTTGCCAACCATACCATGCTAGAAGCCATCACCACATCTTGTGGCAAGGAGTTCCAATCTTTCTTTCTTTCTTTCTTTCTTTCTTTCTTTCTTTCTTTCTTTCTTTCTTTCTTTCTTTCTTTCTTTCTTTCTTTCTTTCTTTCTTTCTTTCTTTCTTTCTTTCTTTCTTTCTTTCTTTCTTTCTTTCTAAAAGGCGTATATTCTGCCTTCCCTACATGGAAGCAAATGCATAAAAGACAATATATTCCCATCTGACCTAATAGTCCAGCCTCCTTCCTGCGACTTTCCCACTTTTGATGTATTTAAAGTGGAATTCATAGCTTGTCTTGATGTTTTTAGCCGTACATTCCTCATATTCTCATTATTGCATCCCATTTGGACTGCAATTCTTTCCCACTTACTTGGGAGAAAGCCCCATTGACTTTAATGGGACTTACTTCTGAGCAGACATGCATAGGATTGGGCTCTTAGCTTGCATTTCTTTTGCCAGAATTTGTGTTCTTTCTTGTTCCCCCCATTTGAGCAAGACTTTCATTTTTGGGAGGAAGCCTTCTCTTGCCTTTCATGTCTTCCCTTGCGTGACCCATGAGCCATGCTGGACCTGTTTGTGCCTTCCCATGCACTCAGTGGTTTGCTTTCTAGTTGAACTTCTCCTATTGTGGGTTGAAATAACCTCCATACCCTCTGGAGAGATTTGACCTTCTCGGCACTTGCTGCCAGCTTTCATTTTCTAGCCTCCCCATTTCTGAGAAGTCGCCTGTTTTGAAGTCAAATGTGCCTGTTGGGCTTTCTTGCAAAAACTGGGTAGCAATATGGCCGCTGTTGTCTATCAGTTCAGCTCAACAACCCTTACATCTTTCACTAGGTCCTTGGCGCCACGCATGTTCCACTGGTGCAGGCTATTCACAGCAGCCTTGCCCCCACAGTACTAGCTCCATTCACCTCCACTTTGCTCCCCCCACCTGGAATGGCTCTGAAGGGGAGGGGGAGGAGCTGCTCACACACTGCGGTGAGGCTCCCTGCAAAACTTAGTGCTTTGCACCCCCTCTAGCTATGCCACTGCCTGGTGGTTGGGTGTTAGCAACCTGGTCGTCTTTAAAGGGCTTCATTGGGCTTAGCATGTAGCTCTGCACTTATGAGCAGAACCTGGTCTAATCCTGTCCTGGAAGTGGAGAAGAATGCCATGCATATGGTACCCCCATACAGGTTTACTCTGAAAAGCTTTTATGGAACTGCTGAAAATGTTTTTGCAGAGATTTGAATGACAAAGGGCTGGTTTTATGAGGCTTTGTCACAATGGGGCGATTCTTCCTTCTAGTTCCTCTGTGGTGATTTGTTCTTCTGAACAGGCTCTCAGAGAGTGAAATCAAGAGACAGCTAAAGACCATGCACTTGAACTAATGGCTGTGTAATGACAAACAGAACAATTGCAAGGGTGGTGTGTGTGTGGAAGTACCATCTGCCTGCGAGTCTCCTTTCTGGACTGGGCACTGTACATAAACACCAGACAGCAGTGTCACTGGGGTCTGCATCACCCAGTGCGGGAGGCCAGCACATCACCTCCAAGATGGACCTCTTCTGATGCGGGGGGCAGGCAATGCCTTCGGCGGTGGGTGTGGTGATGCGCCAATGCCCCACCTCTGCAGGTTTTTTTGGCTATAACTTTTGATAGAATAGAGATATTTCAATTCACCTTGTTTCACTTCGTTCTGCATTAAATCACACATTGAATGATATATAACATGTTGGTAGTATTTGAAAATACCAAGATTTAAAAAATCACACACACACACACACACACACACCGTGTGCATCACCTGTGTGGCTTGAATCCCCACACCCCCCTGATGCCAATGACATCAAATGCAGATGGGCCAGGCTTCTCCACTCGAGCGCACCTCTACCCTCCTTGCCTTCGCACTTCCTTTCCTGCTTCCTTCCCACCTCTCTTCTTAAATCCAGGAAGGGCAAGAGAAGGAGGAGGGTGGCAAGAGTGGAGGTGGTTGGGCAGAGGGGGTGTTGGCGGAGGTGGGTGGGTGGACCAGAGGGGCAACAGAGGAAATGGCAGAAATAGGTGGGCAGACCAACCTGGCAACAGTAGGGTAGACTGAGGCAATGACTGAATCTGCAACAGCACCCCCACATCTCCAAATCATCCCCATAGACCAACTCAGTCCACTTCATGGATGGGCTGGCCCTTACCAAGAGCAGAATCAGTAAGAAGAGCAGGAAACTCAGTTTCCTGATGCTGCTTCTGTACATCACCCCCCCCCCCCAAAAGCAATCAACAAACCAGCCAGCACTGTAGTACTTGGGGGACCTTCAAATGCTAGTGCATTGTTGCATCCAGCGAACTATTTTTATCTTTGCCAGCAGTGTTTCTAAGAGACTCCTGAGCAAATAACTAAGGGCCCGATCCTACACATCTTTCAAGTGAATGAATGGTTGGCAACCTTCAGTCTGGAAAGACTGTGGTATATAAGCCTACAGCATCCGGTATTCCCAGGCGGTCTCCCATCCAAGTACTAACCAGGCCTGACCCTGCTTAGCTTCCGAGATCAGACAAGATCAAAGCTCGTTTGTGAAAACATGTCCATATCTTTCAAGTGCCAATGGGGCATGCATTGTATCCTGTGGTGGGAAGGCAGTCACAGAGGCCTCCCCTTACCTTGGAGCTAGCTGCAGCAGTACTGAAAAATGAGATAGAATTGTGCTCTCAATCATCAGTGTTGTTTTAAAAATCAGAAAGATGATATGCCCTTCAAATGTTTGGGTTCTTTTTTAGGCATGATTTTTAAGAATCAAAAAGTGGCAAAGAGGCCCTGAGTCTTCTAAGGGCAGGGCTGCAAATATATCCCAGTCTCACCAATCTCGTTGGCAAGACTCCCGGTCAAATTGTCTATCTACCCAAGATGATTCATGGATAACTTGCTTTATTGCCTTTTTGGCTCACCCTGTTCTGCTCCCAGTCTGAGTAGTTAATTCCCTCTGTATATAACACACTTTCTATCCCTTTGCCTTGACAAAGCAAAAGCGTCTGAGCAAAAATAGAAAGGGCCTTCTTAAAGTTGATTGTGCAAGGTACAGCAGAGGCATCACGAATGCAAGGGCAGCCGTGTGGAATTCAAAGCCAATTTCAGGGCACAGATTTTTATTTTTTTTCTGTTTAACTTTGCAACTCCTGTTAGGAAGAGTTAATTTGTATTTTGAGCTGCAGTAACTTAAGAGGGAGGAGGGCAGAGCTTACCCAGGCCAAATGCTACCTAGATGTAGTGCTGAAGGGGATCAACCCATGCAGTGAAAGGCACCCACTGCAAAGCTGTGAATTGTCTTAGTGCCCTCAAGATATGGCTAACCTATAAGGGGCCAGTGGGACTGGCACATCCTGGCCACTCTGGATCCAGTCATCAAAGGCTGAGAGGCTTTGCTCCGTCCTTCCATTTCTGCTGTACGCTGTCCTACACCAGGCAGCCAGGTTATTAGGCAGAGTGAGAGCTTTCCCATGACCTGCCGTCATTTAAACAGACACACACACACACACACTTCAAGATGCTAGCAATCAAACTTGGGGCCTTCTGTATCAAGGTTCTACCACGGAGTTGTACAGACCGGCCCATACATGAGGCCAACTGAAATGGCTGCATCAGGCAGAAGATCGGTGGGAGGGCTCCCATCTCTCCCTGCCTACTTGCCTCCACTGCTCCTCCTTCTCCTTCCACTCCCCGGATTGGAGAAGGAAGTGGGAGGAAGTGAAGAAGAGGAGGGTGTTGGGCTAGAACATTGGAGAGTGGAAGGAGAAGTAGCTGGCACATTATTCGGTAAAGGGTGCAGCATTTGGCACACTGCTTCAGGTACCAGGAGATCTTGGGCAAAACAGGAGTGTGGGATCAAGTGGTGATCATTGATATGAACCTGGAGTGTGATAAGCATTCCTTTATTGTCCTATATTGATATATTTATAGGAGGTGTAAGAGGGATCTTACACCATCTGCAAGAGGGATCTGAAGGCCTTAGGAGTAGACCTCAACGGGTGGGAAACCCTGGCCTCTGAGCGGCCCGCTTGGAGGCAGGCTGTGCAGCATGGCCTTTCCCAGTTTGAAGAGACACTTGGCCAACAGTCTGAGGCTAAGAGGCAAAGAAGGAAGGCCCATAGCCAGGGAGACAGACCAGGGACAGACTGCACTTGCTCCCAGTGTGGAAGGGATTGTCACTCCCGAATTGGCCTTTTCAGCCACACTAGACGCTGTTCCAGAACCACCATTCAGAGCGCGATACCAGAGTCTTTCGAGACTGAAGGTTGCCAACATGATAGGAGGTGTAGGAAATTCCTCAAAAGAACGTGTGCACTTGTGTTGGGATGATTCACCCAACCTGATAAGCAGAATAATAAAGCCAAGCTGGACCCATCAACTTTGATCCCTGTTTTTCAGGTACCTGGGAATCACCCGACCTTTGACATACCCCGTGAGACAAGATGGGAAATTAATGGCCAAGATGGTCTTCGTTGTTTGGCTCCTGTCTGCTTCCATCACTCTCCCCCCTTTATTTGGCTGGGCTAAGAATGTCACCGTGGAACGGATGTGCCTCATCAGCCAGGATTTTGGCTACACCATCTACTCCACCGGGGTTGCCTTCTACATCCCCATGACGGTCATGCTCGTGATGTACAACAGGATCTACAAGGCGGCCAAGGCCAGTGCGGAGAAGCACCGGTTCATGGATTTCCCCAGGTCCTACGAGCAGGATGGCCCCTACTGCATCGAAGCCGGTGGCTGTGGCCAGTACGGCACCAAGCGGAGCAAGGCGGCGGAGGAATGCGCCACCCTGTCCAAACTTCTCCGCCGTGACCGCAAGAACATCTCCATCTTCAAGAGAGAGCAGAAAGCGGCCCGAACCCTGGGCATCATTGTCGGGGCCTTCACCTTCTGCTGGCTGCCCTTCTTCTTGATGTCGACGGCCCGGCCTTTCATCTGTGGCAGCCGATGTAGCTGCCTGCCGCTGCGGCTGGAGAGGACTCTGCTGTGGCTGGGCTACACCAACTCGCTCATCAACCCCTTGATCTATGCACTTTTCAACCGGGACCTGAGGACTACTTTCTGGAACTTGCTGCATTGTAGCTATCGAAACATCAACAGGCGGCTGTCTGCCGCCAGCATGCACGAAGCCTTGAAAGCCACGGAGAAGCATGAGTGTATACTGTAAGGCTGGGGACCACTCTGGCCTTTCAGATCGCAGGGGTTGAAGCTGCAACATGCTCACAAATGGAGGCAAGGCTCTGCTGCCCGTCCACCCACCTACAAATGGAAAGTGGGACAGAGGCACTCAAACAGCATCTGCCTGAAGCTCCCCAGAGAAGGGCAACAATAGTTGGGGCCTTCTTCTGGGATAGTCTTGTGAATATGTCGATAAAAGGTACTTGCCCACAGACATATACCAACTTCCTCATTCATACGTGCTTGTTGGTCATTGGTGGTACAGGCAGCCCAAGACAACAATGAAGACAAAGACATTGACAAGAACATTCCTCCCTTGTCACCTAGAGGTGACTTTACTCCCTACAGGTAACCCAGCCTGCTCTGGCCTCACAGGAGCAGCAACAAAGGGACCCCAAAATGATCACCAGGATGGTGATCTCCTGCTAGTGCCTTCCCCTGGGGGACTGGGGATAAGAATAGGCCCTTAGTTTGGCTGTACTTGTCCTAAGAGGCGACTAAACAGCCACCGGGTAAATGGGAGCCTGGGAAGGCAGCTCATCTGAGAGAAGGAAAACTCTGATCCCAAACCTCCACTGCCTTATGGCTACATCCAGTTATGGAAAAGGCTTCAGGAGTCAACCTCGAGGCAAAATCCGGAGCCGGAGTCCCTGAGGCAGTTCATGGCTGAACACAGTCATGCTCTGGCAACTCCTGCGATGTCGCTGGAACCAACCGTATTGGCCTCTGCCTTTCCATTGGACCATTTCAGCGACGTGGAGAGGGGGGATTTGCTGCATGGTAACAGTCTATCCTCCATATCTACTTTACCCAGGCTTTGCGCACTGGAGAGGACACTCTGTTCCAGAACCGCCATTCAGAGTGCGATACCAGAGTCTTCCGAGACGGAAGGATGCCAACATGGCTAGTGCCTGCTCTGGTACTCAACCTGGAGGCAAAGAGGCCAAAACAAAACTGCATCAAGGAGATGTGGGAATCTCCAGTCAGCTTTAAACTCCCCATTGGGGAGGAAACTGGCCTTGTAAGCACAGAGAGGAATGTGCATCATGGATACTGCAACACTGATGATCAACACAGCATTTAGGAATGCCATCTATTACTTTGCACTTAAACAATCCTAAGACTGAATATCCCTACAGTGCTTTCTGAGCATTCACAGTTTTTCACATATATTATCTTAATATTCGTTACAACAAGCCTATGAGATTGTTCATTCCCTTTGTGGGCAGAGGGAGAGTAGCTTACCTAAGGGCCAACTAGAGTTTAATGCTTGAGGCAAGATTTGGACCTCCCTGTTCATATCTCCTATGCTCCGTTGTACGTCTTTCATGCTTCACAACCTCACTACCCCAAATGCACAACCTGGATTGGAATGCAGAATTCAACATGCTGAGTCTTGCAATGTCCATTTTGAAAAAGACCATGTTTCTAGCCCTCATGGTTACAAAGATACAGTTGAAATAATGCCGGAAAGGGGATGGAGCAAGATTTCCAATAATTAGTTCTGATCTAGTGTATAAGTGCCATTCCCGTCTGTCGGCCAAACATCAGCGATGGAACCAGGTTGTGTGCAGAATGCACAACTGAGGCTGAACGAAAACCTTTATTTGGGCCCTAAACCAAAAGGAGAGCATGAACCATGATTTAAAAGTCTCGGTTGAACCCAAACCAGAAGAGTACTGTACCATAAAAAATGAGGAGTTTAAAGTAAGGGCTTTGAAAAAAAAAAACAACAACTGAAAAACCTACACACAGTCCCCCGTCAGAATGAATCGTAAGCATGTAAGACAAAGACCTAGTAGTGGTTTGCATGTGGTGGGTGGTCTTCTGCACACACCCCTGTTGAAGAACTGAGAGCAGGCTAGGCAAAAAAAGCCTCATCCTGTCAAAGGCTTCAGAAAGAAACAGGGCACTGTAATTAAAAGATAAAAACTGAAGAAAGATGTCCTCATTTATTATTCAGTGTTCTCGTATTTTATTTCACACATTCTTCATAATACTTCTAAATTAGAACACACACACACATGCCCCTACCACCTACCAAATCAAATCAAATCAGCGGAGCTGTGTCAGCGTCCCTAAACTCTTGTGGCTTCCCCCATTTCAAATATTTCAGAGAGATATCTGAACTTACAGTGAACTCCAATAAGGAAGCTCTGATTAACTATTAAGTAAAATTAATGTTCTTTTTGCCAAGACTCGGCTCCTACTCTGGCATAGTTCTGTGGCAAATCCATAACAATATTTGCATCTTCTGCATGTAAACTGGAACCAAATCCCTTCCAGAACTTGGCAGAACCAGTTTCCCACACCTGCTAATGGCTTGAACTGGACCAGTACTGACCTTTGAGGGATATAATTTTATAAAGCTTCTTTTTTTAAAACCCATATGAAAACTGCAACTGACAAGTTATGTTTTTTTAATTTAAAATAAATACCACAGCATACATAAAACATACAGGCACAAACATCTCATCATCATCATCATCATCATCATCATACTACAGGATTTCTATACCACCATTCTTACTGACTCTCACAGTGACTGAGAGTCTTACAGACCCAATGCAGATCACTTAGAGAGTGGCTATCACCAAACTCTTTTTTTTTTTTTTTTTACACAAGTGGAGTTTTTGCAATTAATGCTCCATGAGAAACTCATAGAACTCCTCATTTCTAGATGTCTTCCTCATGGTGTGGTCATCATTCTTTTTGCCAACATGTGCTGCCAACAGGAGCAGCCACAAATCAGCCTTGGGTTGTTCTAACTTGGCAGCAGACCTCCACACTCCTTCACCTTGTGGCTTACCACCTGACTCCTTCACCCACTTACGGCCTGCTGACCAGCAGGGACATCGACTCCTTGTGGCTCTGTTCTCTGATAATGGCTTATCAGCTGTGTTGATCTCTCTTCCAAAGAACAGACTTCATTACTCTCACTTGGCTTCTTCAGGCAAGGCAACTCACATGTGTCCATCACACACTGCTTCCTGAAAGCCTTTCTCTGCTATCTTCATAGCTTTGAACCATTTAGGATGGTAGCCCAGGGCTCTGTTTCCATTGCTGTCCCAACTTTCCAGTGCCTATGCAGCCATGCCAGCATCCTGCAGTAGAGGAGGGGGGGCAATCATGATGATCTCCACAAGGTAAGGGAAAGTTTTTTTCCCCTTATCTTGGGATTGCAGTTGTGGAGCTCTGGAAAGTTGAACAGGATCAGGCCCTTATTTTTGGTCTGTTTTAACTGGTGCAGGAAGACCACTGAGTACTAGGAAAAGCACTTCTTCTTATAATTATTAACTCCCCTTCTAGATTGGTGGATGGCTCAGAGTAAACTCCCCAACTGCTGCTCTTGATTAGCGGGCTGTTCCCTAAAGAACCAGCACAGGTCATTATTGCTCCTTTTTCTCCTTCTGCCTCTTTTCAGTGTTGCCGCATCTTGGCCAACCCTCCCCATTTCTCCACACTTCTCCCATTTCTCCATAGGTTCCTGCTGCCCTTTCCCTGCTCATTCTAGAGCCTGTCTCCATACATGCAGATCATGGAGTCTGTGCTAACCACCCCCAGATGCTGTGCTCCCCCTCCTTCTAGCTTTCAGAGGGGCACCAATTTGCTTGTCACTTCCCATTAGTGTTACTGTGTTGCCTTACACACGCTCTCCCCCTTCCCTATTGTTGTAAACAATCCCCTTAATAAATCATGCATGCATTTCAGTTCCATTTAGACTCTGACTCCCTTGCTCTCTGGTACCAGACTGGGAGGTGTGCACGGTTGGTATATGCAATTCGGTGCGCTGACGGTAAGACTGTTCAGGCCTACAGCTCTAACGTGTGCAGGACCAATCCCACAAATGTACTAGATATCATTTCAGACTATCAGTCTGTGTACATGGAACATTCATAGGGGAACAGTGATCCTGGATCACACTGAGAAGCTTGTGCATTGGTAGTCTGGACATGTGTGGAACTTTGACTATTGAAAGGTTCTCCATTCAATCGACATCAGACTGATGGTCTGAAATGAGTTTAGCTTTTTCAGGTCATAAGGTCATAATAAGAGTCCTGCTGGATCAGGCCAAAGGCCCATCTCATCCAGTTTCCTGTATCACACAGTGGCCCACCAGATGCCTCTGGGAGCACACAAGACCACAAGAGACCTGCATCCTGGTGCCCTCCCTTGCATCTGGCATTCTGAGACAGCCCACTTCTAAAAACAAGAGGTTGCACATACCCATCCTGGCTTGTAACCTGTGATGAACTTTTCCTCCAGAAATTTGTCTAATCCCCTTTTAAAGGCATCCAGGCCAGATGCCATCACCACATCCTGTGGCAAGGAGTTCCACAGACTAATTGGCTAAGTGTCCAGTGTTGCCCCTTAAGTCCAGGGATCGGCAAGAAAGGAAATTTAAGGCACTCCATGAAGTCGTGTGGAGAACGCACCCACAACTCTAAACACACAACTCTCTTAAAATTGATGAACTGAAAATTGATGAACATTTGCAATTGCTGTCCTGCCCATTGGTGCAGATTGCATATCAGTTCACTGCAGATGCTCTACATCTTCTTTTTTCTGAATGCTCAATTTTTTTCCTGCTTAAACTGAGAGGGGGATGAAGAAAGAGGTTTTTATAACCCATTTTCCAAATTGCCCTCTCGGTTCCTCATGCTAGAGAAGATTAACATGCAGTCCCAGACTCTCTGGGTGGAGACTTTTTGTCATTAGGCAAATCACCCTGTCCTGGGAGAGTGGCGATGTTCCTCTAGCGCCCATCTGTTCTGTGAAAGAGACGACTCCTGGTTTCACTGGGTAGCACAATGCAAAGCTTGCCACATTGACAAAAGAAGATGGAGAGTGGTCATGAAAAATGTTGCTGGTTGAGTGAACCAGGTTGCGGTCCCAGAATTTGAGAGCACGAGACAATGGAGAGCGTTTTCTGCTTGGGCAGGCAAGACTACTGGGCATGCCCAAGAAAGAAACACAGGCGCTGGTCCTTGGCCACTGTTTGTCCCCAGCACCTATGGCTCAGATACTACTTATGAATGAACATGGGTGTCCTCCTCCAGGCTCAAATCAGATTGACTTCCACATAGATATTTCCAGAGATATTTGAGAAACAACTCAGCTTAATCTAGATATGGAGACTGCCATACTTCCCATCAGGCAGGAGATCTCCATCCATGTTAGCCTCCTAGCCTCTCCCCCACCTCCACAGCTACCTGAACCCCCTCCATGTGCTACCTGTTGAAGGTGACCCTCCCCCTTAGAATAGCACAGGTGCTATTAGACTTAGGTAGTGTAATATTCCTGAGGCCTACAACCGATTTGCCAGACATGACAAACATAAGAACATAAGAACAGCCCCACTGGATCAGGCCATAGGCCCATCTAGTCCAGCTTCCTGTATCTCACAGCGGCCCACCAAATGTCCCAGGGAGCACACCAGATAACAAGAGACCTCATCCTGGTGCCCTCCCTTGCATCTGACATAGCCCATTTCTAAAATCAGGAGGTTGCACATACGCATCATGGCTTGTACCCCATAATGGATTTTTCCTCCAGAAACTTGTCCAATCCCCTTTTAAAGGCATCCAGGCTAGACGCCATCACCACATCCTATGGCAAGGAGGTCCACAGACCAACCACACGCTGAGTAAAGAAATATTTTCTTTTGTCTGTCCTAACCTGCCCAACACTCAATTTTAGTGGATGTCCCCTGCTTCTGGTGTTATGTGAGAGTGTAAAGAGCATCTCCCTATCCACTCTGTCCATCCCCTGCATAATTTTGTATGTCTCAATCATGTCCCCCCTCAGGCATCTCTTTTCTAGACTGAAGAGGCCCAAACGCCGTAGCCTTTCCTCATAAGGAAGGTGCCCCAGCCCCGGACAAGGGAGTGATGGAGAGATACCCTCTTAGTGCTGCTGACAGGCAGATAGGTAGAGGAGGGAAGGTAGCTTTTGAGGACCATGCATGGGTAGAAGTGCGAGAGTTTGGTACTGGGTAGATAAGAAGTGGGAAATGAGTTGAATTTTCCTCTGATATAGATTAAAATGGGGGCCAGATAAGAATTACAGAATCGTGATGCTCACTTGGTGTTTGAGGTGAGCATTTTAACCCGCATATTTCTGAGTGGGTAAAATACAAGACTGGGCAACATCTCTAAGACCTGTCCTGTACTAGCAACAGAGTGTTGGAAAGGAACCGCAAACAGGAACAGTGGAGGGCTGGGAGAGCAAGAAGAGTTGGTGGAAGTAGAAGACACAGCTGGGGAGGAGGGGGAGACAATGTGGGCAAACCGCAGATGTCCTGATGGGCTCCCCAGAACTTCCAGCAAGACCTAACTGGTAGACATCAGCCCTGGTCACACCTGAGCAGCAAGTGCGCAGTGATGGGGTGGGCAAGAACTGAGGGGCCTGACCCAGAAAGGGAAGCATGTTTCACATGGGAAGGAGAATCTTGTACTAAAACACTCATTTGGTGCCTGCTGGCTATTGAGAGCGTTTCTTGGAAGGAAAAGCTTTTCTTCGAAGTCTTCCAGGCTTGAAGAACAATAATTGGATCTTGTGTGCGCAAAGCCATTCCTGCCTGTGACGCATGCCCTAACCGCCTCTTCATCTCACGGGGGAAGTTCCTCATCTTCAGGGTGAGTCAAGGACAAGGCCCTCAAGGACAGAGGTCGGTCGAGAGCTCTCAGAGCAGGCTTTCTCTTCATACATGTCGTACACTTGGTCTCACACTCCCAGGGTTTTGGGTGCTCAGGGTTGTTGGTTCTGAACTCTAGAGCCCTCAAAGATCCCTGTTCAGTAGTACTGCGACCACCCTGTAAGAGCCAGTGCCTCAGTCCAGGGACACCGAGACCCTCTAGGCTTAACTATATCCCTTGTAGGCACTGAGCACTTTCTTTACTTAAAGTCTCAGTCCTCAAGTTACTAGTCCACAATGAGGATTTTTGGTAGCTTGCTGAACGGCCAGGCAGGATTCTGAACCTTTGTCCCCAACAGACAATGAACCAACATGGTAAAAGGATTTTTACTTTATTAAGTACATAGGGTTACAAAAAGCTACAAAAGGCAGCAAATGCTAGAGGCATAAAAACTTCTAGGAAACATATCAGCATAAAACAACAAAGCTAACTGGCTAACTCTATTATTCTCTAACCCTCACCTGGGTCAGCTTCTTTTGTACATCCTCAGGCCAGTTACCTATGGCCACATGGTCCTGGTGGGGCAGGATGTGCACCCACCACCTATCTCACCAAGAGACAAAGACCAAAAGACCCTGTCCTCCGGAAGTGGGGCTGGATGCTCGCCCTCTCAGCTCTTCCCTCCCCCCTGGAGATCTACAGCTGCATTCCATCCTTGAGGGGCGTCTTTCTGGCTGCCTAGGTGCTGCATAATCACCTTCCATTGAGTTGTAAATTCCTAGCAGCTAGGAAATGCAAGCCACTTCTGTGTTACTGTTTTAGCTTGGTTCAGGCTTTGCAATGCTACTAGGCCTAAATGTACATATTCATGACAATACAAAACTCAAAGGCAGCCTGCCTGGGAAAAACATGAGCAACAGGTGACTGCAGCCTTCCTAACCCCTGGCTGGGGGTCCTCAGTCACACATTCCAGGCAGAGACCCTCTGGGCCCAGGAGGGTTGAAATGCAGGACAGAGAACCAGAGGTTCCTGTTGGCGAGGCAAACTGTCCATCCCTTTGGGCTCTCTGCAGGGTCCCTCTGGATGACTCCCGGTCAAGGGGGCTCCCCTTCTCGGTCCTTCTAACTGGGATCTGGCTGCCAGGAGCAACTCCTTGCTGGGGCCTTTCATCCTGCTGCCTCCCCTCCCCTTCTCCATTCCAGGCCCTTCCTTTGCTCATATCTCTCTGTGTTCTCTGCCTCTCCCCACTGGTTTCCTCCTTCCCTGCTCCAATCACTCTGCCCCCTTTCTGCCATCTCCCTTCCAGAGCTCAAGACTTGCGCCTGCACAGGGCCAGCTTCCTCGTGCCAGCTCCCCTCCTGAGCCTCCTGCTCTCATTCTCCCCAGCCCCCTTGCCACGGCTAGTGCCCAGCGTTGATGTCATGGAAGCTCTGAGCGAGCCTTGCACAGGCGGGCGATGCCATCTTATCTTCCTGGGCCTATATTGGGATGTGACCGTTCTGCTTCGCTATCGTGTCCCAAGATGCCACTCCCTTTTGTAGTTCCTAGTCTGGAAAGAGCAGGGCTGGCTTCCCCCCTCACCTGTGACTGCTCTCTGTCTTATTGCGCATTCAGGGAAACTAGTTTCATGTCTCTGCCTTCTTATCAATACTGCTTCCTTTCAATCATGTTGGCAACCTTCAGTCTCAAAAGACTCTGGTATCGCGCTCTGAAAGGTGGTTCTGGAACAGCGTCTAGTGTGGCTGAAAAGGCCAATCCGGGAGTGACAATCCCTTCCACACTGGGAGCAAGTGCAGTCTGTCCCTGGTCTGTCTCCCTGGCTGTGGGCCTTCCTTTTTGCCTCTTAGCCTCAGACTGTTGGCCAAGTGTCTCTTCAAACTGGGAAAGGCCATGCTGCACAGCCTGCCTCCAAGCGGGCTGCTCAGAGGCCAGGCTTTCCCACCTGTTGAGGTCCACTCCTATTGATTCCTTTCAATAGGGTCAGTTGAACCCTCCATCCACACCTTGTTGCAATAGCATCCTTGGCTGCAGGGGTCTTCAGAAGGACATCCTGCATTACAAGGACCTAAGGAGAGCCCTTCTGGACCAGTGGTTCATCTCATCTAGCATCTTATTTCCAACATTGATTCACTAGATGCTGTTATGCTCTGCTAGTCCAGATTCTGAACTCTGTGTAGGGCCAGAAGGCCCGAAACTGAGTCTCTCAATTCAACATCGGCAAAATAACTGGCACAGACTTGAGAAGCCCCATTGAGGGACTTGAGGATTTCCCCGGGGGAAGGGGACGAAAATCCCCTTCCCCTGAGGAGACCACCGGCAGCTGCCACAGGGCTGCAGGAGGCAGCAATAGCTGCTTTGGTGAAGTACTTTGTGAAGTACTTTTTGTTGAAAAGTGGTAGATAAATATTCTTATTAATAACAACAATGAAAATTCTCACAGTGCGAACAGCGAGGGTCTCTTCTGCCAGGGGACCTCTAGGACGCAGCCCCTTGGAGATCTTGGCAGGTGAAGGATGTATTTTCTTTGACAAGTGCTGGAACCAAACTGTATCTATTTTTGAACAGGGCTCTAACATAGTCGCTGTTCTGGGACCGCAGCCAAGAAGGTAAATGTTTGAAAAGAAAATCAAACAACTGCGCTTGGCTTTCGCTGGAAAGGGGAATTATCTCGTTCTCATTTCTTTTAAGCAACAGCATGTTTTTCAAGTCTTCGGAGACGATGCCACCCTGAAGGCAATTCAAAGAGCTTCCTTTTTCTTCAAACCCAGCATCCATATGGTCAGTTTTTTTTAGAAAGTACATATGTTTGTTTGCTGGGTTACATAAAAAGTCATCTGCTTCCCAGTGGGACCTCATTCTCCAGGTGAAGCAACATCTGCTTTTCTGCCTCAGCAAACCTTAATGTCATCCTGAAATAAAGCAGCATTAAATGAAACTTTTTGAGGAATGTGCATCTGACAATTTGACCAGAGGGAATGATCTGGTTGCTTCCTGCACCCACCAAGCCCTAAAAGAAAATTCTTGACTTATGATTTAAAAAAAGTAGCCATTGATAGATGTATCGTTCATGAATTTGGTCAATTCCCTATTAAAGACACTTTGGCTGCAATCCTGTGGACAATTTGTTACTATAGGTTGCCCTAGAATCAGGGCTGCAGGGTCAGGAAGAGTCTCCCAGAAGTGACATCACAAGAGGCGAAGAACGTAGAGGTGACCATGGAGGTCACTGTGCCGTAAGAAGAAGTAAAACATTGATAACCACAAGTCTAAGTGCTACAACTGTTACCCTGCACACACCCGATCTCATCTGATCTCGGAAGCTAAGCAGGGTCAGGTCTGGTTCGTACTTGGATGGGAGACTGCCTGGGAATACTGCGTGCTGTAGGCTTCTACCATAGTCTTTCGAGACTGAAGGTTGCCAAGCAAGTGCTACAGAACAAGTGCCCTTCAAAGAGCTACCAGGATCAGTGCTCTGAGAAGCCACATTTATGGATTTCTAGAAATACAGACAGTTTACAGTTTACAGTTTAGCATAGGCTGAGATGTGGCTTGGGAAATGATGATCCGCTCCACTGACAAGAATCTTTCTGTGGTTTGAAAAGTTCAGGATCTTCGTCTGAAGCCCCAGCGGTGTCATTTTCCCCTGTGTGCAGAGGCGGAAAAGAGGTCACAGGATGACCTTCATTACAACTTGCCCAAACTTGTTGGGGGGAGGAGCTTTTTCTTCGATGCCAGTCTTGTGGGCTTCCTAGAAACATTATTATTATTAATATAATAAAATATCCGGGGTTAGGATCTGACACAATTGCCAGATCCAGGCCCCATCCGCTCCTCACCTGCAGCCTGCCCACGGGTCTGTCCCCCACCCCAAAACACTTCCTTCCCAACCTCCCCAGACCCCCACATTGACCTGACTCAGTCGGCGCAGGCTTACCTTTTGCGCTGGCCCACTAGCAAAGACACTGCACTGGGGCAAAAAGGGACAGTTACTCTCCCCCTGCTAAATATAAGAGGAGCAGCCCTTGAAAAAGTGCCTCTTTGCCCAAATAGCAAGGATTTTCTGACTGGTGATGATCAGAAAACAAGAGGCTGTAGTAGACAGACCCTTAGCCTGGCCCAGACAGGCACATCTCCTGTTCTTATTATACCCTTGGCTTTCCACATTATTCTTTTTAAACATGAGGACTAGGAGCATGCTTATTCGCAATAAAAGAACTCCCAGTGTAGCCATATTGCCCTTAATATCAACAGACACTACACCAAGCTCTGTACAGAGCAAAGTGGTAACAATGAGGCTTTCTGTCTCTAGAGGATAATTTTAGCAGACCCAATTCATTAGAATCCATTAGTGGACTGTTTTGATTCCAACAGAGCTGAATTACCAGAGATGTCTGGTAATTTCCGACATCAAGAGCAGCCAAAGCCTTTTCAGCTTCCTGCCAGAAAACGAAATGTATGGTCAGCAAGCTGGAGTATAATTAAGAAGATTGTCCTGGGCAGGGCTCCCTTGATTTGCCTGATGGCAGAGGCTTCCCAACCATGTGACTGGGCAACACACTCCATGGCTAGTCGAAGTGGCAAAAGGGTATCCTCTATAACGACCTCCCATGTGGACACAAGCCACCTGCAACAGCTCACTTCAGTGCTGTTGGACTGAAGGTAGAGACACACTCCTGGGTAAATGACTGAACCCCCACACTGCTGTCCAAAGACTTGGTTAATCTGGAAGTGAGGCAGGAGATGTTGTGTTGCCATCAGATTTCAGGGGTACTAGAGAGATTCTCAGCAAGGTTGTAAGACCTTTGAATATAGTCTACATGCTAAAAGTGCAGTGTCATTTAAGAAGGTTTATTGTACATACATTTCTATGCATATCGCTATGGAGCTACAAGTATATTTGCTTTGCCTGTTGTGAATAGGCATATCTCAGTGGCTTTCTATCACCTGGCACCGAATAGTATACAACAGCAATTTTCAACCGATGTGCCGAGAAACATCAGCAGGTCTGAAATGGCAGTTTGGAGCACAGTGGTTGAAAATGGCCAAAAAACTCTTCTGAGTTCTGTGGCTCTGTTTTTAGGGCAACTATCTGTAGTAACAAGGAACAGAGGGACAGCAGAGGGACAGACAATTAATTAACAACAGATAGTTGCCCTAGAACAGAGCCGCAGAACATGGAAGAGTCTCCCAGAATCTGGAAGTGACACCATAGGAGCTGAAGACCATCGAGAAGATCACAGAGGTCAGTGTTTCTTGAGAAGACAAATAGTGAAAATTGCTGGTATATTTTTAGAGTTTCATCGCCTTTAATAGATGGAAACCTCCCTCCAGCCTTTGGAATATCACTCCTATGGGACATCTGGTCCACGTCCACTGCATCACACCAGCTTTCTTTGATGTCGTCTGTTGGTAGAAAGATGCTAGTTCACATCAGAGCAGCATGCTAGTTTTTCCTTAAAAAGTACAAGGAAACTGACATTGTGCCAAACATACCTTCAGATGTGCTGCATTTCCATTGAGATGGCTTAGAGCTGGTGGGGATCTGGACCGAGAGGTACTCTGAGAGGCCAGGAAATTGACGTTATATAACTTAATAGTGCACGAGGGAAAAAATGATTATGGGAGAGCGCTGTAGCTCAGACCAAACTACATATCATATTAAATGTGCAGCCTGGCCCTTGATTAGAGCTGTGACATGGGAGGATGAAGTCGTCGTCGTCCCCAAACCAATTCACCAAAATAATTGCTCTCCTGAAAGCTGCTACCTACAGAGAAGAAAACTTATGCCAAATTAAGTGCTCTGTCGCCCCGGGCTGATCCACCCATGAGGCAAACTGAGGCAGCATAGTAAGCAGTACCCATCTTTGTCCACCCACTTCCCTTCCTAATGGTTGGCAACCTTCAGTCTCGAAAGACTATGGTATAAGCCTCCAGCACCCGGTATTCCCAGGCGGTCTCCCATCCAAGTACTAACCAGGCCTGACCCTGCTTAGCTTCCGAGATCATGGTATAAGCCTACAGCACCCGTTATTTCCAGGCGGTCTCCCATCCAAGTACTAACCAGGCCTGACCCTGCTTAGCTTCCGAGATCATGGGATAAGCCTCCAGCACCTGCTATTCCCAGGCGGTCTCCCATCCAAGTACTAACCAGGCCTGACCCTGCTTAGCTTCCAAGATCAGATGAGATCTGGCATGTGCAGGGTAACAGTTGCTTCCCTTCCTGCTCCTACTCTTTCAACTCCCCTGATTGCAAAAGAAAGAGGGGGCGGCATGGAAAAGGAAGGGAGAGTGGGGCGCTAGATTTCTAACCCACCCCTCTCCTGCCCCACTTATTTCCTCTTTGTCTCTGTCTTCCTTTCCCTTCCAATCTGGGAGCTGGAGTAACAGAGGCTGGCATGTGTCCTGCTAAGAATGGGCTGCACTTGCCATCCTGCCTCTGACCTTGGGGGGTCTTGGCCTGGCCCTGCCCCTTGCAACTGTCTTTTGAGAAAGAAAAAAAAAGGCACTGCGATCTGCAAACCCAGCTCTGTGTCTTTTCCTCGAGGGGCCCATAGCCTGCCCTGTTTGTGGAGTGAGAAATGATCGGGTTCCAGCTTCCTTCCTTCCCATTCGTTGCCCAAGAGGGATACTATTGCCAGAGTCCTGTTGGCTGAAGTAAGGTTGGTTGTCCCTGTTTTCTGTGCAGAAAGCTCCTCCCGGATTAGATGGGTGCCTAACCCCTGTTCACTAGTACTGGTAGAGGAGGTCTCTAGAAAAATCTGCACATGTTGTGCTGTACATGAGCCCAGGATCATTTAAAGCCATTCATGTTCACTTAAAATTCAAAACGGTAATTAGATCAAGACTATAGAAAGAGACAGTGGCTCCACATTTATCAAGGAGACAGGGATTGGCATGGTGTGGAGCAAAGGCCTCTGTGTTCTCTCCCAATCAGCAAAGGGGCAACTGTCCTGAATGGGCCCAATTTGGAAGCTCCTGTTTCTGCTTCTGCCTCCCCAGAATTTGACCCCTGCTGTCTTTGAATTTGGCCCCTGCTGATTTTGTACCTGTGTCTGCTTCTTATCCACTCTAAACAGTACCCCCCAGTATCCAGTATTTGCAAGCCCTGCTGCATCTTGGAGGAATTGCCTGTAGCCAAGGTCAGAGACGGAGCCTTCATTCTCAGTAGGCTGGGGAAGCCATGGAGCACGTCTCCAGGTCTGTTCGCCTGGCACTTTCTTTGATCGCCTTCAGGTGCCAGTCAAAATCTCCTCCTTTTTATGACTGGAAAATGGAGACAGCACTCCCCCCCCCCCTTTAATGGGCTTGTCTAATGTCTTTGGCTCCGTTTTATGTGTTGGCTTCATCATCTCATCTACTCTTCTGATGTTGCCATGCTTGTGTCAGTTTTTATAGACTCTTTAGTGTTTTGTATGTAAGCTGCTTCAGGGCCACTTGGTCAAAAGTAAGATAGAAGCAGTAGCATAGCCAGAGGGGGTGCAAAGCACTAAGTTTTGCAGAGAGCCTCACCGCATCATGCAAGTGGTCCCTCCTGCGCCGCTTTGGAGCTATTCCGGGCTACTAGGGCAAAACAGAGACATATAATTCGAAGGGGACATGGGGAGGCTGCTTGCATGGTGTGGTGAGGCTCCCTGCAAAACTTAGTGCTTTGCACCCCCTCTAGCTACACTATTGGAGAAGAGTCAAGTGAACAAAGAAAAGCTGAACCAAAAGTTCTCTGTGAAGAATGTTCAGTTCAAAATGGGGAGGGGGCAGGTTAAGTTGCCCTGAAACTGTCACCTAGGTTTTGTTTTTTTTTGGGGGGGGGGGCTGAATGTCTTGTGGTAGTGCTCACACAAGCAAACCTCTAGGGCGTGCTACTACAATTTCTTGTGAGTTTAGGAGTCCCCTGGGAATGGTGCAATGCCATCAACGCAAAGTGTCCTTCCCAAAGGACTCGTCACCCAGAGGTGTCTTCCCTGCACCAGTAAAGCTCCATTGGCCTCACTTTGTATCTCCTAAAAGTCACCAAAATGGACTTCCAATTCCCCTTGTTTCCCATGAAACTCATCGTGTGTTTCTCAGAATTTTGCGTCAATTCTGAAGTACTCGGATGGGAGACCGTCTGGGAATACCAGATGCTGTAGGCTTATACCATAGTCTTTCGAGACTGAAGGTTGCCAACCATCTGAAAACATGCCCACTTGTCAATTGTTCTCATGTACCTCCTATAAAGCCATCCTCCCTCCCCCCCTCCCTCCCTCCCTTCTTGTTTTAAATAATGTCTCCATTGTGAACGCTTCCCATTCACCCATTTGCAAAATGACAGCTACTGTAACCAGCAATACTGCCCGAGGTGTGCTTATTTGTCTTGCATGTTGCACATTCATATTTTTAGAATTCCATTATTGTCTGTCAATCACAAATAAAATCCAAAGCTTGAAAGCACAAAAAGCTGAGCACATTCTGTCCTCTAAAGAGGGCCAAGACTTGGAAGAAATTATTCAAACGGGAGAATACGGGCAGTTTTAGAACCAAATGGACTTGCAAGGACCTTGGATTCAGTGTCTTGTAGCTTGCCTCCAAGAACAGAATGAGCTGGTTGTATCTGTACCAGAGGCAGAACTAGAAGCCCTGACAACTTGGGCTTTTAAAATGGGATTGGACAAGTTTCTGGAGGAAAAATCCATCATGGGGTACAAGCCATGATGTGTATGTGCAACCTGGGTTATGTCAGAATGCCAGATGCAAGGGAGGGCACCAGGATGCAGGTCTCTTGTTACCTGGTGTGCTCCCTGGGGCATTTGGTGGGCCGCTGTGAGATACAGGAAGCTGGACTAGATGGGCCTATGGCCTGAGCCAGTGGGGCTGTTCTTATGTTCTTATGGGCAGTGATCGTAAAGTCACATGAAAGCTTCTGAATTTTCCCCAGAGATGCAGGTGTAGGTGGCTTCACGTCCCCCATTCCATCGCCTGTGGAGTCTCCCCTTAAGAATTTATTCTCCCCTTAAGAATGTTTGGCCCCCTGAATCAGGTCAAAGGCCCATCTAGTCCAGGTTTCTGCACAGTGGCCCACCAGAGGCCTCAGGAGCACACAAGGCAACAAGAGACCTGCATCCTGGTGCCCTCCCTTGAGCTGGCAACACCAGTCCCTCCTCCTCTTGGGTCCAATCTGGCCTATCACCACCCCACCCCATTCTGCCCACCCCGTTCCATCTCCCTCCCCTGCCCGTCTCTGCCCCTGCGCTGCCCGGTAGGAACTTACCTGCTCTGGTGCGCTGCCTGTGGGTCTGGAACCTGCACAGTCACAACGTGCTTTATGGCACATTTGCGACAGTCTGAGCTGGTGGGGCATGTGCTCTTCCAGGGTAGAAGGGGGCTAGGACTGTACCATCACTCCATTAACTTTGGAACCTTTTTCCTTCCTCTTTTGTTTTGTTTCTCTCAGCGTGACACACCAAGTCTGCCAGGAAACACAAAGCCATTTACTTTGGTGCCGTTTAGCAATGTATGAGATCTGGAGAAGCTCTAATGGACCCTTTTGCACATTAGATCCTTTGTTTCCTTGTCTTCTGTTGTCCACCAAGAGTATTTGAGGTGTCGTCATGGCTACTGGGGAATAATTCAACTTGCTTTATGAGCCTCTTATTCCTGAGCAGAGCCAGTTCATGTAAATAGCAGGAAATCCTTTTTGTTGCTGTCTTTTTTCTTTTCTGAAAATGACTTAAATGCATCTTTCTTTGGAGTGTTTTCCCCTCCGGCACTCTCTTCAAAACATACATGGCAGCCTTGCCCGGCGTCACCAGATCTGATTTATGATGCTGCAGGGCTACGGTCAAGGGATGCCCTTTTGCAGCTTTGCTTCCAGCAGGTATCTTACTGTGACTCAAAAGGTTAATCTGATAAGAGGCCAGCCCGTCTTGAAAACCTTCCTGTTCAAAAGTATCCCAAAGCCTTCTGGTCTGCATTAAAAAGCAATTGTCATCCTTAAACGTTGATAATGAGACATCTGCAAGAGAACAGCTTCTGAAACATGGTTGAAAGGGGCTAATGCATCCCTGAGACACCCTTCTCCCTTCCATCAAGAGGCAGAATCCACCAGACATGCCTTTGGGCTGGACTCAGACAGGCTTTTGGCCAAGGCTTGCATGTTTCTTGCATTCCAGGGCAAGTGAGGATGCAGAATTCAGGGTCCTAACCATTTACACTTCCATGCTGGAATCCCTAGCATGTATGCACTGCTGAAACAGAGACGACTGCGTTGGCTCGGTCACGTCATGAGAATGGATGATGGCCGGATCCCAAAGGATCTCCTCTATGGAGAACTCGTGCAAGGAAAGGGCCCTACAGGTAGACCACAGCTGCGCTACAAGGACATCTGCAAGAGGGATCTGAAGGCCTTAGGAGTGGAGCTCAACAGGTGGGAAACCCTGGCCTCTGAGCGGCCTGCTTGGAGGCAGGCTGTGCAGCATGGCCTTTCCCAGTTTGAAGAGACACTTGGCCAACAGTCTGAGGCTAAGAGGCAAAGAAGGAAGGCCCACAGCCAGGGAGACAGACCAGGGACAGACTGCACTTGCTCCCAGTGTGGAAGGGATTGTCACTCCCGAATCGGCCTTTTCAGCCACACTAGACGCTGTTCCAGAACCACCTTTCAGAGCGCGATACCAGAGTCTTTCAAGACTGAATGTTGCCAACCACCTGCATAAAGCAAAGTCGGGCTGGGCCTCCACTTAGGCTCACTAGTGGCCCTGAGGTCCTGGGGTGGCTGGAGGTGGGACAAGTCCGGGTGCGTTAGTCTCCTGACTAAGCCTTTCCTGGGTTATGATTCAAAGGGCACAAGCCTAATCAGGTCTACTCAGAAGTAAGTCCTATTTTGTTCAGTGGGGCTTACTCTCAGGAAAGTGTGGTTAGGATTGCAGCCTCAGTGTCTATGGCCCCACTTCGTTCCCCACAGGTCAGCAATTTTCAACCAGGGTGCATCGGCACACTGATGGGTGATGGAAAGTCCTCAGATGTGCCATGGGAAGTTAGAGCATAGCGACTGAAAATTGCTAAAAATCTCTTGCAGATTCTGCAGCTCTGGTTAGGGGCACTGTCTGCAGTAACAAATTGCCGGTCTCCCAGTGGGGAGTAGTAATTCCTTACTATGGACAGTTGCCCCTAGAAACAGAGCAGCAGAACCTGCAAGAGTCTCCTGAAAGCCAGAAGTGACATCACCAGAGGCGAAGACCGTAGAGGAGACCACAGAAGTCTGAGAAGAAAAATCCTGACAATTGCCACCATAGGTGCTGTGTCGAACCGGGGCTATTCTCCTCCGAAGAGGTCTCATCCAGGCCTGATTTGATCCTGACAGAAGAGCAGTGGAATGTGAGAAGGGTGCTTGACCCAGCCCTCTGCATACTTACCAGTGCCAACTACACACAACCATCTCAGAGTTGGTTTGCAAGACAGGTGGATGTGCGCCAGACTGTTCCTCAGCTCCAGACCACAGCAACCTGAACTTTCTTTCTCACAAGGGGAAGTTCCAATCCAAGCAATCCACCTCTGCTTTCTTTATTGCACAGCTTCTTTTAAAGACTCCAACTGCCTGCGCTTTGACACCTCTCAGCTCCAACCAGCAGCTCACCAGTCAGGACAGAAAAGAAACAGGGTTTGGTTCATCCCCATCACACCTCCAAGGAGAACGGATTTGACAGGTTGCCTTCCAAGATTCTTCCTTCTGTCTTTCATTCTGCTGCTGGTCTTCTGCCTCTGGAAGGCAGGTATTGACAGAGGTGCAATAGAGGGAAAGCCTGGTCTTTGGTTTCCTTTGCTTGTCATGCTGGATTCTCTGCACAAGAAGGTGATCTACCCACTGCTTGGGGACAGCAGTTGTTTAAAGGGAGCAAAAACAGCAGAACACTGTCCAAGGCTCACCCCATCCCAAACCACAAACCCACCCTCTCAAGAGGCCTCATTCTCAAGGGCACTCCTATTTCCAAACCCCTGTTGGTTTTTGACATTGTCACCTGGCTCCTTATTTCCTTTCGAGCCGACAACCTCCTCTGCCAATGCTAGAGGTCATTTTGTCCCACATTCCAACCATTGTGATTTGTGATCATCAAGTCCTTTTGCCCTTTTTTTAAAAAGGTGTCTGCTGTTTTGTTGTCTAATTGCAATTTCAAAAGGTTAAAAACGTTTTTGGATCTTTTATGATATATTGTATTGATTGTTTTAAATGTAGGGTTTGTTTGTTTTTATAAACTGTTTTGGGTCCCCTTTGGGGAGAAAAGTGGGATAAAAAGTTAGTAAATAAAATTTTTACAAGATCCAACTGACTTTTGGAACAGATTTTGATGACAACACACTGTAGAAGCTTTTTATACAGCTGGTTGGTCTCCTGTTGCCCTTAGGGAGGCACTGGGGACCTGACCCAAGATCTTATCTCCCAATGGCTCCACCCCAGCACAGAGGCCTTTCCTAGCCTTCACAGTGTGCTCCTTCATTTGGCACTGAGAGTGTCTTTATGCACAAAGGCTGGCCTGCCATAAAGCAGGTGCAACATGAACTGTACTGGCCGGGGAGGGGGATAGGATTGGGCTGGCAGTCTTGAAAATAAAGAGAGAAATAAAATGAGAGGTGAGATTGTGGGGCTACCCAATCCTTCAAAATTCCAATCTGCTGTAAGCATAGTCTGAACTACTTATATTCATCAACTACTCATCTGAACTACTAGTGTGTGATGGTTTTCTTCAAGGCCACTTTAAACTCTCTCTCTCTCTCTCTCTCTCTCTCTCTCTCTCTCACCCCAGCCTTTTTATTCCTCTGTGGAAAGCAAGAAATTGGATTAACTGGCCCTTGGGTCTGTTTCGGCAGTTCTGAAGCTCTTGTGTTCTTTTGCCTCTCAGCTCCCCGGCTACGTTCCACACAAGTGCCATCCCAACATCCATGGAGAGAAATACCATACGAGCAAATTATCACCGTTCTCTTTTCAGGATGCAGATAGTTCTCAGGGCCTGAAAGCAGAAACAGATTTTTGGCTCGGAAGGTTTTAGCAGCTGGGGTAAGACCTGCCCATCCCCTTCACCTGTTCAGAAAGTGACTGAGCATGAAAAGTGGGGCGGCATTTGAAACAATGCATAAATCAGATGCTTTGCACATTGCTTTGTTGAACAAATAGGTCGGACAGCAGCACAGGCTGTGTATTGTAGGGGTTAGGTGAGGCTTATGCGCATTTTATCATATTGGTGAGCTGCAGACCCCATCCTTCCCCAGCCATGGAGATCTTATTTAGTTATCTCTGAAACTAGAGAGGTTCACATGGCCTGGCCAGCAAACTTTTAATTATATTTAGCTGCAGTGGCATAGCTAGAGGGGGTGCAAACACTAAGTTTTACAGGCACCTGAACACACCATGCAAGCAGCCTCTTCCCCACCCCTTCAGTCATTCTGGGTGGTGATAGCAAAACGGAAGCAAACACCTGGCTCTGAAGGGGAAGGGGAGGGGCCATTTGCATGGTAAGTTCAGTTGCCCGTAAAACTTAGTGTTTGCACCTTCTCTAGCTATGCCACTGCAGCTAAATATACTTAAAAGTTTGCAGGCCAGGTCATGTGAACCTCTCTTTTGGAACCTGCAGCTCACCAATATGAGCAGGAGCAATATTGCACCTAAGATGAGGTGAAGATCCCTGCAAAACCTAGTGCTTTGCATCCCCTCTAGCTATGCCACTGCTTAGCTGAGATATCAGTAGCCACAGGGTCGAGAAACCCACTTTGGACAGAACGGCCACCAATGTTGTTGGGCTGCAGGAACCTGGATTCACGATCACATCCTTTACTGCACTGCCATAAAATGGTCACAGATGCCCTCACGAATCCACCACTCCACAGTTTGGCCTTCTCCAATTCTGTATTTGAAGAAAACACTGGCGGATTATGGAGTTAGAACGGGAAGAGGAAGAAGCAGACGGAGTGGTGTTTGCTAGCTCAGTAATGCAGAAAGAGACAGGCCAGGCGGTGGGGGAGGTAGCAAGACCACCTTGCTAAGAGAAACCAAAGGAGATGTCTCCTCCTCGGGAGACGCCTGCCCTTTCTTTTCTACACATTTTCCTTTCAGCTAAAGGTCTATTTTTGCCTCCTTATTGGCAAACGAGGCTAATTTAGGGAGCGACTCTGAGGCTCCAAAGAAATGTTGCCAAGTTAAATTATGTTCCCTTTATGTTATGAGATAATCTTCAAAGCTCCCGTTCTTTTCTTCTTCGGCTGCTCCATAAGTGGAAGCGGAAGCAAGCTAAGCACCCGTGTATCTATCCTGTAAGCCAGAGACGGGCAAAAGATCACTCTGGAGTTAACAGGATCTCTTGCAACGATGGCCGGAAACATCCGCCCGCCCAATCTCGTTGGTTTGAATATTTTTCTTGCATTCTACAGATACAAGATACAAAATACAAGACTGAGCTGCCCTAACCCAGAAGTCTCCCAGAAGCCAGAAGTGACATCACAAGAGACATAGAGGACAGTGTGCCATGAGCAGAAAAATAATGAAAATCACTGTGCTAGAAAGTACATTTGGGATGGGCTGTAGCCTAGTGGATCTAATTTGCATGCAGAAGATCTTGGGTTCGATCCCCAGCAGCCTCTGCAGGGAGACTGTAGCAAAATTCCTATCCGAAACCCTGGAGTGTCATTGATGCTGACAGTCCTGAGCTAGAGGGAGCAGGATCTGGCTCCTTGTAGCAAAGCCACCTCCTGTCCTGCTTGGATATCAGTGGGGGTGGGAAACTGAGCTGGCAAGGCAGACATAATTCTCTCATCCCGAAATGACTGTCCCAGCCTTGCTGTGTTCTCAGAATAACAATGCCATGTTAGTGGTGCTCGGGATATTTTTTTCACACGTTTCTCTCTACAGTCATAAAAATTGAAACGAGACAACCAAGATGCTCTTTTTCTGGGAAGGTGACTGTGCTTTGCGAATGCCAGGACAACCCAGCACTATAATGTCATTCCCATTTGCCTTTACCTCCTGCAATATCTGTGCCTGACAAATGTATAAACATGGAGGTGCAGCATGAATAAACGGACACTCAGGTGGGATGAGTCTGTATGTTTGCCTGGGCAAATTGGCAAGAAAATGTGCTTTATCTTGTCATTGCCACTGTCAATGAGCTCTCTAGCAAGACCCCCTCCACCCACACACACACACACACAAGCAAGTGTCCCAGGACACGTTGTAATTAGAACTCTGCCCTTCATCTGAAATATTCGGTGACGTGCCCCAGTGAGCCCAGTTTCGTGGGAGGGGAGCAAGCCCCTCCCCCAGCGTTAGCCACCATATTCCATCTGATAACCTCAATGGGAATTGCACCCAGTCCTGATTTTAGAAACGGGCTATGCCAGATGCAAGGGAGGACACCAGGATGAGGTCTCTTGTTACCTGGTGTGCTCCCTGGGGCATTTGGTGGGCCGCTGTGAGATACAGGAAGCTGGACTAGATGGGCCTATGGCCTGATCCAGTGGGGCTGTTCTTATGTTCTTAACTACAATTCCCAGGAAGCCTTGCAGGTCTCTTGTTATCTGGTGCGCTCCCTGGGGCATTTGGTGGGCCGCTGTGAGATACAGGAAGCTGGACTAGATGGGCCTATGGCCTGATCCAGTGGGGCTGTGCTTATGTTCTTAACTACAATTCCCAGGAGGCCTTGCAGGTCTCTTGTTATCTGGTGTGCTCCCTGGGGGATTTGGTGGGCCGCTGTGAGATACAGGAAGCTGGACTAGATGGGCCTATGGCCTGATCCAGTGGGGCTGTGCTTATGTTCTTAACTACAATTCCCAGGAGGCCTTGCAGGTCTCTTGTTATCTGGTGTGCTCCCTGGGGCATTTGGTGGGCCGCTGTGAGATCCAGGAAGCTGGACTAGATGGGCCTATGGCCTGATCCAGTGGGGCTGTTCTTATGTTCTTAACTACAATTCCCAGGAAGCCTTGCAGGTCTCTTGTTGTCTGGTGTGCTCCCTGGGGCATTTGGTGGGCCGCTGTGAGATACAGGAAGCTGGACTAGATGGGCCTATGGCCTGATCCAGTGGGGCTGTTCTTATGTTCTTAACTACAATTCCCAGGAAGCCTTGCAGGTCTCTTGTTATCTGGTGCGCTCCCTGGGGCATTTGGTGGGCCGCTGTGAGATACAGGAAGCTGGACTAGATGGGCCTATGGCCTGATCCAGTGGGGCTGTGCTTATGTTCTTAACTACAATTCCCAGGAGGCCTTGCAGGTCTCTTGTTATCTGGTGTGCTCCCTGGGGGATTTGGTGGGCCGCTGTGAGATACAGGAAGCTGGACTAGATGGGCCTATGGCCTGATCCAGTGGGGCTGTGCTTATGTTCTTAACTACAATTCCCAGGAGGCCTTGCAGGTCTCTTGTTATCTGGTGTGCTCCCTGGGGCATTTGGTGGGCCGCTGTGAGATCCAGGAAGCTGAACTAGATGGGCCTCTGGCCTGATCCAGTGGGGCTGTTCTTATGTTCTTAACTACAATTCCCAGGAAGCCTTGCAGGTCTCTTGTTGTCTGGTGTGCTCCCTGGGGCATTTGGTGGGCCGCTGTGAGATACAGGAAGCTGGACTAGATGGGCCTATGGCCTGATCCAGTGGGTCTGTCCTTATGCTCTTATGTCTCCTATCTCTTTCTAGCCCAGCAATTCTCAACATATTTTTTGTCTCACCCATTTTGGGAGCCCTGCCGCAGTGCTTCCTGGGCACTGCTGGACCTTGTTGTGCCCACCAGATCAGGGAAGGCAGCATCAAGGGCAGGGAGGGGCAAAACAAGGCAGAGTGGGAAGGACTGAAACTGGGCGGTGAGGAGGGCAGAACAGGGGAGGTTGTGGGAGGGGTTTATTCGGCAGTGATGGCGTGCACCAGATCCTATCCTCTCATTTTGCAGCTTCCCTCCCTGTGCATTTCACCCGGTGTGGCCCTTACTCCCCCCACGCCCTAGCAATGCCGCTACCCAAGTATAAATCTCATAAATGATATAGCAAGACCTCAGAGCATACAGTTCTGCCACCTTTGTCTGCAAAGGAATGAAAAGCAATCCAATAAAAGTGAGATTGGCTAAGAGTACGATATGGCAGGAAGCAAACTCCCCACTGTGGGTGATTTCTGGCTGAACCAATCAGGTCTATGTCACTCTTTCTGACCCGCTTCTAAATTACAAGCAGCCCTGCCACAGCTGAGCCTCTGCATCACCGTTTGGCATTCCCCTTCCTTGTCGCTTAGCCGACTGTTCTCCTTGTTTCACCCTTGTTAAGAACATAAGAAGAGCCCTGCTGGATCAGGCCAAAGGCCCATCTAGTCCAGCTTCCTGTATCTCACAGCGGCCCACCAAATGCCCCAGGGAGCACACCAGATAACAAGAGACCTGCAAGGCTTCCTGGGAATTGTAGTTAAGAACATAAGAAGAGCCCTGCTGGATCAGGCCAAAGGCCCATCTAGCCCAGCTTCCTGTATCTCACAGCGGCCCACCAAATGCCCCAGGGAGCACACCAGATAACAAGAGACCTGCAAGGCTTCCTGGGAATTGTAGTTAAGAACATAAGAACAGCCCCACTGGATCAGGCCACAGGTCCATCTAGTCCAGCTTCCTGTATCTCACAGCGGCCCACCAAATGCCCCAGGGAGCACACCTGATAACAAGAGACCTGCAAGGCTTCCTGGGAATTGTAGTTAAGAACATAAGAACAGCCCCACTGGATCAGGCCAAAGGCCCATCTAGCCCAGCTTCCTGTATCTCACAGCGGCCCACCAAATGCCCCAGGGAACGCACAAGACCACAGACACAACCTGCGTCCCAGTGCCCTCCCCTGCATCTGGCAATCAAAGGCAGCCTGCCTCTAAAACCAAGAGCTTGCACATACCTCGCACAAGAGCTTGCACAAGGTGTTGTGCACCTTGAACTCTTTATTTTCCTTCCATTCCCCCTCCCCCCTGGGTAATCTCCCCATTTCCAGAGTCATTGCTATGCCTCCATTCCAGTAGCATAGCCAGAGGGGGGGTGCGACACAGTAAGTAATGCAGGTGCCGCAACATGCTGTGAGAGCTGCCTCCCACTCACCATCAGATCATTTGCTGCCCAGAATGGCTCAGGTGGTGCGTGGGAGGGGCCACTTACATGGGGCATTACAGCACCTGCAGTACTAACCATGCTACTGCCCCATCCTCATCTTCTTTCCCCTCCTCCACTTTATGTGTCCATGCTCTCCTCCTTTTGGGAATTCAGGGCCCAATCCTATCCTTGCAGTTCACGCCATTGGTGTGACAGCCTCTCCATTGGTCTGCACTGCAGGGTGCTGCTGCCCATGC
>NC_089826.1:3467500-3470000 GCF_035046505.1 Tiliqua scincoides
ATGTTTTCATGTTACCCACGTGTGTCTGTAATCTTTGAGAACTTCCAAAGAACAAGTGAGATGCCACCAGGCTGGAGACAAGAAAATGTCATCCCCATCTTTAGAAAAGTGAAAAAAGTAAGATCTGGGAAGGAACAGATCGGTCAGCCTGACATCAATACGTGGAAAGATCCTGGAACAAATTACTACGCAGAATGTCTGTGAGCATTTAGAATATAACGGGGTGATTTCCAGGAGCCAGCAGGAGTTTGACAAGAACAAGTCATGCCAGACGAATCTCATCTGATAGAGTGTTGAGCCTGGTAGACCATGGCAACATCATGGACACAGTGTACCTAAAATTTCAGCAAGACATTTGACAAAGAATCCCATGATATCCTGGGATATGCTTTATGTGCTTCAGTGCCAATGGCTAGAGGCTCTGTGTGTGTGTGTGTGTGTGTGTGTGTGTGTACGCGCCAATGGCTCCCAGATGCCCCACCAGAGCAGGTAAGATAGTTGCAGGGGCAGTTTGGGAAAGGATTGGCGAGGAGAACAGGCAGAAATGGGTGTGTGTGGGGGGGGGGGGGAAGACCAAGAAAAGCAAGAGCAAACTCCAAGGGGCTTGTTTTTAAAAAAACATTATAAAGCGTTCCAAGGAATGGGTTGCACTGGACATGTTTCAAGGAGGGCCCTTTCCCAGAGATGATAGCTTCTGATTTTTGATGGGTGACATAGTTCCATTTGCAAAGCAACCAAGTCAAAACCCATATTTTTCCTTGCACCTGGTTGGGGGTAGGGGGAACCATTGATTCCCTTGAATGGGTTTGTCCCCCTGCCCAGTTCCACAGTCCAATCCCAAATGGCCCTCCCTTGGCAGATGCATGGAAAAAACCAACCACACAAGGGATTGCATCGCAACACCCATACTAACCCCTCTATAGTTGCAACCCTTGTCAGGTGAGTGTTCCGCACATGGGTGCTCTGGGCATCAACAGACTTGGGATTAAACCCCCTTTTGAAAAGTGGTGTGTTTGGAGGCAACAAAGAGAAGGAAAGCAAAATACACAAACCACAGTTTTTCAGAAAAACATTGTTTTGAGATTTGGGGGGGGGGCGGACCCAAGAGACCAAGCACTGGTCCTTGGCTGTGTCAACAAGCCCTGACAGGCTGCATTCAGCTCCGGGCGGTGGAAGGCATCTTAATGCAGAAAGCTACATGCTCCAACCAGGGCACTTCTAATAGCACATTACCAATTCTGTGTCGCCATCCTGTCAGGGGCGATTGGGCCCAAGGTTGTCATTTTCCCTGTCATCAGCTCCTCACTGAGCTGGCAAAGCCCTCATAAAGGGCACCATGCAGAGCTGATTACCCATCTGTCCGGCGCTGGTCTCTCCTCCTCTCCCCGAGCTGGTGTTTGACAGTAACAGGGAGAAAAATCTATTGCTGCTCTGGCACCGACCTGGCGCAAAATGTCAGATTTAAGTGGTGCTTTTTCCAGTGTGGAAGGCCAGGAAAGGCAAGCTTCAGAGCACACTTTGGGGGTCATAATTAAAGGGCCTTTTGCAGTTTATGCTGAAAGGGACTTAAGAACCTAGTGGCCCTCCCACACTCTGTGCGGCTGAGTTCTTGTCAGTAAGCCAGCAAGGGGATTTGCTTGCCTGCAAGTCAGATCAGGCCACAGTCACACACCTTGGTCCCATTTGGGTGGGATTACGGCAACATGCTCGTCCCGGGGCTTTGCCGTTGGGCTGTTTCAAGGACTGCCACATGCAGTCAGTTTGGACCACGTCCATTTTTTTTAAACAATGACTCCATGAGTCAACACATGACTCCAATACTACACTCTGCCTGCAAGTGCTACCCGTTGCCTTCAATGCCTGCAAGCCAGAGAAGAAAGGGCCTTTTGGGTGGTGGCACCTATTTCTGGAACCCTCTTCTTTGCAAAGCGTGCCTGATCCCCACAGTGCATGGCTTTGGGGCACCAAGCAAGGAGATTTTCACTTCCTCCGGAATTTCACATGGGATGAATTCTGCAGTTGAATTGTGCTTGGATTCTAAAGTATACTCATGTTTTGTTTTGTTTTTTTAACAAGCTTTGAACATAAACCCAACCGAAGGGCATTACATAAATTGATAAAATGAATGAATGGTGTCAGAGCCGTGGCTGAATTACAGGGGGAGCTAGAGAGGTTTTACTTCCATTGTGTGGTCCCCTTAACCACTGGTTGTAGAAGGCCATTGTGGGGGAATGCTCCGTCTAAAACTGGGGGAATCAGGGGCCAGGTTTGTGAATATCTGAAGGTCCCCCTTACCTTTCATCCACAATCTGAGCACCGCTTGAGACCAGGATATTAAAAAAATTCCCTTCTCCCTCTTGATTCTTGGGTCTTTTGGTCCTGCTCTCTGTCCAATCCCCAGAAAATGTGTGCTTCATGGGTATGTAGGTCAGTCATGGGGCTTTCTCCGTCATGAAACTGGGGGAACTCCCTCCCCACGGAGGTGCATTTGACTGCCTTT